>NW_023459348.1:0-3606 GCF_013731165.1 Rhagoletis pomonella | reverse complement strand
GTGTCTTCCTTTCTTCGTGCCTGAGGATCCGTCTGTAGTATGGACAATCTTACTTTAGGAAGTGCTGTCCCTTTTGTTAGCTTCCTCCAAACTATCCAAATGAGAATTAATAGCAAAAACAAGCCCAGAGTTTCCGAAGCTGTAAACCAATTGGTCTTGTCCTCTAGGTATCTCAGAAGTTTAACATTTCCAATAGTCATCTCGTGGACAAGATTCAGATTGACGGCGAGGCTTTTATTGTTTATTGTAGATAGCACAGGTGGGAGTATTTGAACGCCTGAGCTGCTCATGCTCCAGTAAGTTTTATCATCAATTCGAATAGTTTCGTTTTCCAGTTGAAGAATGTAGGAGCCGTTCAAATAGTTGGGGGTTTCACCTGACCATACTGTGTCATTGACGTTGTCCAATAAGATCGTGTCCTCCTTGATGACTTCAATCGTTGAGTCGTTGCAGCTTACGTAGCGGCAACTGGTCTCGCCACCTTTGAGCAGTCGCGGCAGGCAATCTTCTTCGCGTAGTAGGTCCAATGCATCCTGCTTGCATACCATTGCGCTTGTCAGATGAATGCACTTATCCTTGACGCCATATGTTTGCTTCTTGTTGATTAGAACTTGGCTGTACCTTAAATCCAGCCGATGACCATTTTTTGTAGTAGCTCGAGTGATAAGATTGTTGAATCTCGTTTGATCCACTTTTGGCATGGACAAAACGTAAAGTAGCAAGGTACCATTCGTGTAGATTGATGGTTCGCCGTATTCGACGGCTTCGATGACGTTAGCGTATGGAAGGACTTCGATTTCGCTGATCAATTCGTTGATTTCCTCTTTGTTTAGCAGGTTGCTGTTAATCACTCCAGCCTTGGCCATTTGACAGGCTTGAACAAACTCATTGACATCATCCTTCAAGATCATTACTTTGTGCAGGATTTCTTCTGATAGTTTCATAACGTGGTCATGCCCCAGGATGCCGTTTGTGACGGTTACCATGCCGTTGACCACCTACAATAGCTCATGAGTTTTCTTAAATATTTCATTATTTACCCTGTACTGTTGGTTGTTGTTTAGTACTAGCGAATCCTGGGATCGAAGTACCTCATCCCAATCGGACGCGTCGGGAGAACCGGCAATCCATTTCCAAGCCGATCCTATCCAATTGATTGCACGCTTATTTCTTTTGTGTTTTGGACCTTTTAGATCATTAAGTTGGATTTGAACCTTCTCTAAGTGAAAGGCAAGGACATCCGTGATATCATTGGTTTCATTCAGCCTGGTGACTTCGGCTTCCAGACGACTTGCGATTTCTTCATAGCGGGCTAGGTTGATCACATGAATTATCTTGAAGTATCCGTTGACTATCCAGCCATACCCGTCTCGTACAGTTACCACAGGCGAGTGCAGATCGAATAGGACGTATGCTTGTGCGGGCGCACAGAGCAGAATCTAGGAGTCAAAGTACAAGTATCCTTATAACTAATATACATAGTTAGTGAAAAATTTACATTTCAAAATTAATATTCCATGAACTAAAGCTATTTATCGGATTTTATTTCAAGAACAATACTTAATTAGGAAATTCACATGTCATCTAAATGCTATCCTATGGTTTTTCGAATCTTATCCTGAAGCTGAAGATTTAAATATGTAAAATGTATGTAACATTTCAGATATTATGACTTGTATCTAATTTAATAGTAATCTCTTTCCTAAATGCTAGTACTATAACTAGTGAGTGGAGTTCGGGTCGCTTCGGGTTTGACGGGGATGTATGAGGACTCGGAGTGGTGTTAAGTGGAATTTACTGACAATTAATTTTTCAGTTATTATTAGTTTATTAGTTAGCATTAGTAAGTTAATAGGGTTTTGTTAGTATAGTTTAACTTGTTAGTATTAGGGGTTTTTTTTTTCGATTAACCGTTTTTGTTGCTAGTTAGTGAGTTATTTTTAGTTTAGTTTGTTAGTATCTTTTTTCGAGGAATGCTTCCCCTTTTTTCCTTTTTTTTATAAGATGTTAGTTAGTTAGTGATTTAGTAATTTGTTTTTTTGTTAGTAATGCTTTTTTTTATTTTTGCTCCTTTTAGGCGCATTTTTGCACATATATTTTTATATTTTTGCACCTTTAGGTGTTTATGTATGACTTAGTTGCATATTTTTGTTTAAATTTTTGCACCTTTTAGGTGTTTGTGTACAACAATTTAGTCGCATAATTTTGCATCGGAATATAGGCGTTTTTCTCAGCTGACATTGGAAGGCTCGTGTTGATCCCTTTTAGCCATAAGCGTTAATAATTGCAAATGGCCTACTCATGGCACGAGTGGCTTCACGTCAATTAAAGCAGAGACCTCATGGTGGAGTTGAACCCCACCGATTGTAATCATTCGAACCATCGAGTTATTTGGAATTGAACCAACATATGACTACATCGGCTGCAAACAATTTGCACCCAGACCCTGGGACCCGAGAATCTAAGCACAAGATATGCCTTCTGACCAATGTTATCTTTAGATGTTTTTTACATCTGCTTTGTGGAATTTTTTTCCTGCTTGCGTAAGTATTGTTGCGTTTCGATTCTCGGTAATCGTTTCTTCTTTGTATAATGGCTTTTGTTTGGCCTTAATTTGTTTATTTGAAATGAACACCTTATCTCCGGTATCGAAAGAACGCGGAGTAGTGCGTTTGGTGTTCAACCTCGCGTTTCTGACCTCCTGCTCCTTCTCCAGTAAAGCTTTTATATCCTCCATGGTTTTTTCCCTGAAATCTACCAACCCCTGATAATTTATTCTTGCGGTCCGGTTGAGGAATACGTCCGCCGGTTTTCGCTTGATAACAGAGTGAACGGTATTATTATACCTATCCACTGCTATTGAAATGCGCTCCTTTGGAGTTAATCTGTTAAACTCGCCCGAAATACAGCGGTATATCTCTATTAGTGTTGAATGCAAACGCTCAACCTGACCATTACTTTCACTTCTTTGTGTGGGAGTTTGGTAAATTTCTATTCCAAGGGATCGGATATAATTTAAAACAAGGGGCGTTAAAAATCCCCTTTCGTTGTCCATGACTAATATTTTCGGTACAGAGAAATAGTGCAGGAGATCAGTAAGTTTCTTTCGCAGGTGAACCGAAGATTTGATCTTTATAGGAAATAGCTTAGCAAATTTTGTGAACTTATCGATCGCGCTAAGATACTTTTGCTTTTCTATTTCGAAAAGGTCGATGTGTAGGATTTCGTAAGGATAACCTGGTATTGGGGTAGGTTGAAGGAACGGTTTTGCGGGATGCCTGTCGTACTTGTTTAATTTGCAGGTATCGCACTGCCTCACGTAGTCTCGTATTTGCCTAGCCATTGCAGGAAAATAATATTCCTCCAGTATTTGGAGTCGATTTTCACAAGGGTTTCTATGCGCTCTTTTGTGTTCATTCTCAATTATTTCGAAAACCCTGTCTGCAGCCATAACATCTTCCACAATCCTCTGGGTTATCCTTACTCGATATCTTTGAAAGTTGTTGACATAGACATCTTGTAACAACCCAAGAAATCTTTCGGGAATCTTTATACCGTTAATAACATTTGGGTTCAGTACTTCCTTGAGGATTGCGGTCAATGCAT
>NW_023459347.1:62342-62672 GCF_013731165.1 Rhagoletis pomonella | reverse complement strand
ACGGATGGTATTGAAAATGGGCGAAATCGGACAATAACCACGCCTACGATATTTTAGTAACTACTGAAGATAATTCACTCAAAATTGATACTTACAATGAGTTTCTGACGAAAAACATAAATTTTATAAATTTTTGGAAAATGGGCGTAGCCACGCCCACTGATGGTTACATGTGTATATCTTGGTAACCGCTACACCAATTTCTTCCAAACTTGGCACAGTTATTGGCCTTAGTACAGCATACTAAACGGCTGAAAATTTTAAAAATCGGACAATAACCACGCCTACCTCCCATATAACGGTAATTTTCAGAAAAAACGAAAACTGCGA
>NW_023459347.1:58911-62242 GCF_013731165.1 Rhagoletis pomonella | reverse complement strand
GACAATAACCACGCCTACCTCCCATATAACGGTAATTTTCAGAAAAACGAAAACTGCGATATTTTAGTAACTACTGAAGATAATTCACTCAAAATTGATATTTGCAATGAGTTTTAGACGAAAAATAAGAATATTACCAAATTTTGGCAAATGGGCGTAGCCACGCCCACTTATGGTTACATGTGTATATCTTGGTAACCGCTACACCAATTTCTTCCAAACTTGGCACAGTTGTTGATCCTGGTACAGCATACCAAATGGACGAAAATTTCTAAAATCGGACAATAACCACGCCCACATCCCATATAACGGTAATTTCGAGAAATACAAAATCTTCGATAAATCAGTAAATATTGAAGCTAATTTATTCAAAATTGATGGTTGCAACAATTCTTTACCAAGAAATACGTTTATGACAAAATTTTGGAAAATGGGCGTAGCACCGCCCACTTGTGATCACATATATGTATCTCGCTAACCGTTCTAGCAATTTGTACCACGCTCGGTATGGTTATTGTGCTTGCCACATAAAAGCAAACCGTTGAAAATTGTTGAAATCGGACTAAAATTCAGGCCGCTTTTCATATAACGGTAAATTTCAGAAATGCTTGAAATTTCAATATTTCGAAATTTAAGGACGCTAATTTACTTAAAATGTATACACCCCGGCTTATCATGTAGCGGTAGCTTTCGGAAAGCTGGAAAACATATATTTAACACTTGCGTCGGGTATTTAATGTTCGGCTCCGCCCGAACTTAGACTTTCTTACTTGTTATTTTTGTAATCTTGATATCACCTTATATTAATTCGCCTTCAATCATGGTGAAGTAAATATAAGGTGATGTCACTTACATAACCTCACTTTTTCTGCATGCCAATTGCGGCCATGCATTTTGGGGTAGTAGAAAAACGGGGAAAACATTAGGATTATTTTTACTAATTTTGGGTACTGTTTCCAATACATACATATATCAGTGGACCCCACACCAGTTAAATGAAGCTTGCATCAATGTGAGTGTAATTTTTTCGCTCAAAAGAAATTATTACTTAATTTTTATTTTTTCGATAAAATATATTGATTTTAATAATTATTATTCAGTTATATTCTTCTACCTTAAAATTATTATTTGTAAAACTTTAAGGCCACACGGTCGTACCACACACATATGATGATGGTTAAAACTTACAAAATAAGGACTATTTTACGTCTTTCACTTATTCATATTAAAACAAATTAAATTATACCGTTCCCTTTATTTAATTATTCTTAAATTCTACTAAAAATGACATATGGAATTTTATTTGTATTTTTTCCTTAAGTTCTGAAGTACATGTATATGCGTACTTAGTTTTTAAATATCTTAACTTTAAAGGGCCGCTGTGGTGTAGTGGAAAGCAGTGCGCGCTTCCACTCCGCAGCACCTGGGTTCAAACCCTGGTCAAAGCAACATCGCAAAAAATATAGAAAAAAGGTTTTTTCTTAACAGCGGTCGTTCCTCGACAGGCAATGGCAAACCTCCGAGTGTATTTCTGCCATGAAAAACAGCTTCTCATAAAAATACAATCGCCGTTCGGAGTCGGCGTAAAACTGTAGGTCCCTCCGCTTTGTGTGACATCAAGGCGCACCCCACAAATCGGAGGAGAAGCTCGGCCAAACACTAACATATGTGTAAGCGCCAATATATTATTATTATTATTATTAACTTTAAAGGGAATTTTATTACGACCTTTATTTTCGTTAACATTTTAAAATTACATTTCTGAATTCTATCAGTTATATTTTAAAATAATTATGCTTTTAAATTGTTAGACCAAAGTGCATTATCATAGCCATTCGAGGCACTACTCCAATAATCTGTTGGATATGTATAAATAGTATATATTTTACCAAAAATTTACTTACAGAATCTCAATTATTGGAAATTATCGCTCAAATTTTCCAATGAATTTGAAACGAAAAGTCAAAGCAAAAGCGAAACAAAGAAACAGTTAATACGTTTATACGTAAGCTATTTGCAAATAAAAATAATTTGCAAATACCTATCTCACTGTTTATTCGATGGTGAAAAATAATTTTTTATACTGCCTGATTATAAAAAGGCACTAATATGACCATCGAAAAAGAAAATAAAGTTAAAAATGGCAAAGTCTTGATTATAAAGAGGCAACAAGATGACCATCGAAAAGGAAAATAAACCTAACAATGGCGGCGTCTTGCGCTTATTTTTATACCTTTCATGAGCATGAAATGGTATTATAACTTTGGTCCGATGTTTGTAAGTACCAGAACAAAAAGAGATAGACCCATTAAAATGTATACTTATATGATCAGAACGTCGAGCTGAGTTGATTTAGCCATGTCCGTCTGTCTGTCTGTCCGTCAGTTTGTATGCAATCTAGTCTCTCAGTTTTCGAGATATCCGGATCAAATTTGGTAGGTGGGTGTATTTTTATAATGTATTAATCATTTGTCGGAACCGGAAGAATCGGAACACTATAACATATAGCTCCCATACAACTGATTGTTCAGATATGAGATTTTTCGTTATAACTTCCCCATTTATGTAGCTACGAACATGAAATTTTGCAATACTTGCACCCATTATCAACAGAATACTTACAATGAAAATTACAAAGATCGGGTCACTATAACCTATAGCTCCCATACAACTGATTGTTCAGATATAAAATTTTTCGTTATAACTCCTCCATTTATATAGCTAGGAACATGAAATTCCGCACTGTTTTCAATAATTATCAACAGAAAACTTACAGTGAAAATTAAAAAGATCGGGTAACTATAACCTATAGCTCCCATACAACTGATTGTTCAGATATGAGATTTTTCGTTATAATTCATCCATTTATGTAGCTAGGACCATGAAATTTCGCGCTGTTTTCACTCATTATCAACAGAAGACTTACAGTGAAAATAACAAAGATCGGGTCACTATAACCTACAGCCCCCATACAACTGATTGTTCGGATATGAGGTCTTTTATCATAACTCCTCCATTTATGCAGCTAGGAACATGAAATTTCGCACCATTTTCACTCATTATTAACAGAATACTTACAGTGAAAATAACAAGGATCGGATGACTACAACATATATCTTCCATACATCTGATTGTTCAGATATGGGATTTTACTGTAAAACTCCTATTTGAACAGCTAAAACCGATAAATTTCGTATGATATTTTATATTCAACAATTTATATTGAGCTCGAGGCCGTTTTAAATGAAAATTTTTATTGTGGAAAAGCAACAATAATTTGAAAAAAATGGTAGAAGTGATAGCTATTTCGGAAATCACCACATTTCCTCAG
>NW_023459347.1:42530-58811 GCF_013731165.1 Rhagoletis pomonella | reverse complement strand
CAAAGTTTATAGTTGAAAGAGATTTTCTGAGTAACATTTGGGCACTCAAAGTATTCAAATAAGTCAATCTCGAGCATTAATGGAGAGTGATGCATGTTTGGCTGCGATAAACAAGATGGAGCATGATACAAATTAAATTTTACATTGTGGCTTATAAAAATAAGGTCTAGTAGACGATTCAGTTTATTGTAGAAGCAATTTATCTGCGATAACCCACAACCCAAAAAGTTGTCTATGAAATAAGTCTCTAAGGGGCTGGCTAGAATGGTCGGAGTAAGATAAATATTATTGTCTAAGTGTGTCCAGGAGATATTGTTTAGATTAAAATCCCCCAGTACGCACAGCTAATGTTCTCCGATTTTGTTGTGAAGTGACATTACGTTATCGACATGTGATTTATAGATAGCTTCACTGCTAGCAGGAGGAATATATGATGCGCATAAATAGAGCATCCCAGAAACACATTGGACCCGCACACATAATTGGTCCAATAAAGAGTCATTGAACTCCAGTACAATAAGCGACGCGTTGAGCTCCCGACGGGAAGCAATCAATACGCCACCACCCCTTACGCATCCAGTCTTGGCCGGGTCACGATCCTTGCGAAAGACGTCATACAACTTCAGGTCAAATAATTCAGCATCGAAAAATTGAATATTGAGCCAAGTCTCAATAATTACGAAAATATCATACTCTAAATGTGTACTAAGCGAGCGTAAATCGTCGCACTTTGTTCTAATTCCGGAGGCGTTATGAAAATAAATTTTTAGGCTTTTATTGGCATGTTGAGGTGAAGCTAAGTAGGTGGGTTTGCTGACTCGGTTTTTTCGAAAAAACGAAAAGGGCGCACGACCACATTTACTGGCCAAATATCAGCACTTAATATTCTTTCATAAGAGGATAGTGGTACGCCCAACTTAAAATTTATTCTTTTTAAAGTTGATAATTGAGTATTGGTCTTCACTAACATATAGCACGCTAAAGCCTTTTTACTCACAGAAGCGTGATTAGCAACATATTCAATTATATTTTCTGTAGTTACAGTTGTTGCGAACGAAGAAAGATGAAGCCATTTATATTGGACAGCTACATTTAAGTCATCATTAGCATTAGTACCGACGACTAGCACTCGTTTCATACGCTTTTTGTTTCCAGCAGTAGACCACTGTGCACCGTCTCCAGATCCAGAAGAACGCGCTGAGCTAGCAGCAGGGGTTATAACCTGATCAATATTAGCAGTACCCGTGTGTGTATTAGCTGTACTGGTACCAATGGAAGTGGATATCGCAGTAGTATCGTAACATGTATTAGCAGCTGCAGTTAACTGTGTGGTATGAATTGTTCGCTCAATATCGTAGGTAGCAGCAGTAGGCATGTTAGTGAGAGCATCTCTGTTGGTAGGAGTACGTCGCGACTTATCATAAACAGAAGCACTAGCAGACACAGTAATATTGGAAGCGTTAGTGAGAGCAGCACTATTATTATCATCGATTTGCGAAGCGTCACACACAGGAACAGGTGGAAGAGCAGCCGACAACAAAACATTGTTGACATTAGCGCAAGACGTGACAGCTTCATGATCAAAACATTTGGATATGTTATCACTGTTAAACTTCTCCACAGCAGTAATCATACAAGAGCGTAGGTCACTCAACTCGGCCTTTAGTGAAGCGATCGCATCGTCTTTTTCAGGTATAACACGCTGCATAGAAATAATAACATCGTGCATGTTATCAATTTTTATCATTAGTTTGTTGTTTTCTTCGCGCTGGGCAGCAATGGAATTGAGAATTCGGCTATTGTCGGCTTGAAGAGAGACGATGACACTATGCAAAGATCCCATGGTTATTTGTTGCTGTGGGGTTTTAGCATCGTTTGCATTACTAGTAGATTGTTTTTGGGAAGTCGTCGATTTATTAGATCCCTGCGTTATTTGTTGCTGTAGGTTTTTATCACCGTTTGCATTAGTAGTAAATTGTTTTTGCGAAGTTGTCGATTTATTAGCACTTTTAAGAGAGTCAGACTTCGTCATATTAGAAGATGTAGATGGCTAGGGACAGGGGAGGCGAACGAATTGATTCTCGGCGCCTGTCCGCGCATACTTTACAAAAAAAACCTCTATCTGAGCTGGCAAGAAATTCTGCATCAGCGGGTTGTATACCAACACAAGTTAAATGAAAAAGTTCATTGCACTTAACGCACTGAATCGTTTGTCGAGATCGATCAACCTTTTGATCACATATGCACGGAATTTTTTATTACGGCAAATCAATGAATTTTTATTATTTTTATGTTCACGAAAGAGTCACTGTCTCATTTGTTATAGAGTTCACATTCGCACCAAATGACCCATCATAGAAAATGTGAAGACCGAGTATATCACACAAAGATCCACTTTGTTATTCAACTATAGCTGACGAGCAGAGAAAATACGTCCGCACTGCACGACCGACATATTGTAAAAATTGTTATAAAGGCCAAAAAAATTACAAAAACAAGTAAGATATTTTATAAATAATAATACAAAGTCTACTGAGAAAATCGTCAAAATCTATGCTGTATAAGCTTTATCTCCTATAGCAGTGATTGTTCAGATACCAGTTTTTGCCATATATCTCCTTTATGTAGGAAACTAAACCCAATAAATTGTGTTACCGGTTTACATACCGATCACATAGCAGTGAAAATCTTCCATACCTCTGATTGTTTAGATGCGATTTTTATATAAGTATGTAACTCCTCTATCGATGTATGCAGATGTATTCAAAAGCAGTAATCTGTCAAAGAAAAATTTGCAGATGTTCATGAAAGGTATGAAGCCTTCGGCATAGCCGAAGACAACGCTGCTCTTACTTGTTTTATTTTTTTTTAACAGTCACGCGGTCAAGCCGTGCGGACGTCTTCAGTTCGCGTTCTCTGTCTAGTTGAAAATTTCGTATTTTATATTCTTCTCGTCGCCCAACATATGTGCAAATGTTGATGTGCTTGTACACTACTGTGGTTTGCTGTTACCGAGATAGAGACTCTAATCAAATCGCTAAAATTTGTCGAGTATAATATCATAATGCCGTGTGTTTGTGGGCAAAAAGTGGGGCGGACACAGCATAAAATACAATGTGCTAAGTGTAATGACCTGTTTCACCTAGCTGATGTAAATATGAACCCAACTGATGTTGAGTTCTTGCTCAATTCTGATAAGCCATTTCTCTGCAATGGTTGTGCTGGGCCTCGGCCATGATTCAATAATACAAGGTTAGATAATTATTGACAGCCGCGGTTTGACACTCCCTTACAGAAGGTTGCATTTACGAAGGACGGAGAAAGACGAAGAATGAAATCCCTTGGTGCGTAAATGGTAGTAGAAAAGCACGCAAAGTAGGCAATTAGTAGTAAATTCCTTTTGTAAATTCCAATGTATTTGCAGGAAATCTGGCATTTTAAACGAAATACTGAACGTAATATTACAATATCTACGTGAATTAAGTATTTTATGTGCTATTTAGCTGTATAAAAACTGCAAAAGGGCTCAAAATTAATTTAAAACTACTGCGACTTTTATGTAAATATCCAATTTAAAAAAAGTTTATGTTTTCATAAGTTAAATGTGCTTCATATGTATATACAAATAAACATATTGCACAAAAGCTTATACTTCTATTTCATACCAAAGCTACACTTTTTCCAAGTGAATTTGCAAAGAAGCAACACGGTGCCACAGCTAAGGGAGCGGTGCGAGAGAGACAACTGTCAGTTTATCGAACCTTGTATTATTGAATCATGGGGCTCGGCGTGAATCCATGCGTGCGTCAACACCTATCGTCGTTTCTGAGGACAGTGTAGTTGCTGCTTTGCCTAACAACACGGCTACCTCAAGTAGTCAAACAGGCTCACAACGCAACAATAATGAAACTGCTCATCATCAGTTAAAAATGCCATTTTCATCCTCTCCGTCTCTACAAGTGTGTAAAGGTTCAGGCAGCAAGTTCAATCAAATTGACGCTAAGCAAGCAATATCACTACAATCCATGTTCGATGAGATTATTGCCCTTAGAGCTGAGAATGTCCATGTTTTTACTTTAGTCAATGCATTAGCGGATGATAATAAACGGCTTATTAGCAAAACGGAATCCCTTGAAGCCAAGTTACACTCATTGCAGAGTAAACTGTGCACCGATGGGCTTGCCGAGTCGATCAATGTGCTCACTACCGAAGTTAAAAATCTTCGCTCGAACTGCAGAATCGTCGCGAGTGTGAAATCTCAGTCTTCCACTCACTGTGCTAACTCTGTTATCGCTAATACCCCAGCTTTAACGACTGCTATGCATCATACTTCGTCAGATACATGTATGTCTGAGTGTAACATAGACGTTGCGTGTGAGAAATCTCAACCTTCCGCTCGCAGTGTTAATTCTAGGGATGAAACGATACGAGTAAATACAAGTACATACTCGATACTTTTCGTTCGATACCAAGTAATTTTGGCATCGATACTTTTGAACCAAGTACTGAGTAGGTATCGAAAAAAAAGTACTCGTATCGAAACCCGATACCAAGCTAAATTTTGCTCCAAAATTTGTTCCTCTATTTTTATGTCTCATATGAATCGCCCTGTGCTTTTGGCAACTTAATTGCCAGCGAAAACCGCGAGAAGGCGCCAAAGTCGACGTAATGCAAAGTATACACGCTCCAATTGCTTCACCAAAGTTGAGGGTTTGCAACGTTTACACGGCCAGTTGTTCGAGTGGAAGGTTGAAGTGGATGAATATTCAGTACAGACGTTTTAACGCGATTTAAAGTCACTGAGTAACTCTATTATTCTTCGCGCTGTAAACATTAGCGGGCAATACTAATGGTAGGGGCAAATAGCTCTGATATTGAAGAAAATATACAAAGAAAAAAAGTTGTTTCAAAATATAAAAACAATTCTTAGAAAACACTAAAATATTAAACGTATCCCAAGCACAAAAAATTTAAACGCTATCTTCGAATCCGGTCAGTAGAAAATATATATATACACACAATTTCGATTTTTACCACTATGTATTTTCCTTAAATTTTGCGTTATAATGGGGGTGCAAAAACATTTCTCTACTGCGCAGTTTTCTTTCTTTTGACATATCATATGGCTACCTTAATTTACTTCATTATTATTATAT
The DNA here is from genome assembly GCF_013731165.1 of Rhagoletis pomonella. Classification (NCBI taxonomy): domain Eukaryota; kingdom Metazoa; phylum Arthropoda; class Insecta; order Diptera; family Tephritidae; genus Rhagoletis; species Rhagoletis pomonella. The sequence continues at coordinate 53,655 of NW_023459347.1, read as the reverse complement.
TGCTAAAATTCTTCATCATAAGTAACTTTTGGGTGATATTATAAAATATCGAAATTTTACTTAAACCTCTTATATCTTCTTTATTGAACAGCAGGCTCGATACAAGCCACATTTTGTCTATAGCTAAACGGTTATTATTATAGACTTATGCCACAATTAAGGAGCTGGAACCAATTTTTTACAAATACTATGGGCGATTGATAAAACCAAAACCAGCTTTTTAAAATCATAAGTGAAATTTGAAAACAATTATTTTTTTAAACAGAATGCATTTAAACGTTTCTATCTTTATTATAGTGCGATTTTTAAAATGTCGCGAAGTGGCATTATTGGCGCAATGGCAACACTGCGAACGAAGTTGTATGACCGACCTGTCGCAACTCTAGATTGCAAATGTAAAATTTGTTTTAAAATGCCGTGCGTAAGTGTAAAAAAAAGTGTTTAAAATTATATTTCGAAGCAGCCTTAACTTATATAATTTTTATTGAAATATTCGAAGACAATAAAAATACATGTGTTTCGCGACTTTGACTTTGTAATGATTGCCAGCTCAAATAATACGGCAATTGCGCAATTTTGTCGCAAGAAAGTTTCCATACAAAAGTAAACAGCTGTGTCGTAAGGTGGAAAATTTTGCAACAAATGCGACATTTGCAAAAACTTTGCGACGTTATAAATCCAATTTATGACTTAATCACGATTAAAATATTACAAAGTAAAACTATTGAGGGGCAGTCTGACGTTTGCAAACAATATACTTTTAAAATTCAAAACTCAAACTCACACACACATTTTCATTTTCAATATCAAACAACAACAGTTCTGAACAATTTAATTTGTTTACTTTAAATTTTATGTGATTTAAAATGCTTCCAAACGCTAGAAAATAAATCATAGCCGACGAATTAAGAGAAGGTTTTTACCTCGTAATGTTTTTATCATGATAATTTCTATGAAATACGATGAAAAAAATGTGCCGTCCTGCATTTCTATCATATTTCTTTTATATTCCCTGTCAGCATTTTGTTTAAATATTATTCTCTTGATTATTATCTGGCTATCATTTCTGAAATTTCAAAAAAATGCTGGCTTGGCGTCCAACATTATCATATTGGCTAAACAGTTGGAACATGTAAACCTTGCCTAATTCTAATTTGTGAACAACTTGTCAAACAAAAAATTACGCGTCCTTTAACGTACGAGAACCTTCTAGAAGCGAAGCACTGGAAAAATTTGGTAGAATCAATAGCTGCCAATTAATTGAAAAGTGTTTGCGTCGTTTGATGTCTAGAGCTACAAAGAAAACAAAATCATTGTGTGGTCCTACAAAAAAAAACAGAGTTTTGCCGGCAAAATTGAGGACAAGGTAAGTGGAAACTTCTATATTAATTAATAAATAACCCAAATTTACTTTTAGGGAACTTATAGACTCGGATTCCAAATAAAATAAATTTGAGCAGAAGCCAGAAAGGGTGAGCCAAGCGAAGTTAGTAAATTTATGTATACATATACACACAACAAAATAAGTTGCGTTCAATATTTTTTGTTTACAAAATTCAAAATTTCTTATAAAATATCAGTTCAAAACGTTGTGCAATTTCTGGGAAAAATCAACGAATTCCCAAAATACCTATGTACATATGTGTGTATGTTGTAAAAATTCCGTATTTGTATAAATACTTAGTTCCTGGAAGTTTTTCGAGTATGCAGCTTTACGTGCCATTCAATTATAGCATACATACTAAAGTGCAAGTTGTATGTATATTTTCATTGATTCCGTGGAAGAAATGCGCAACATTGTCTGCGAAAAAATTAAAAATATTAACGGAGATTTTCAGCTACTTAAAACTTGCACTTTAGTATGTACATATGTATAATAAAAGCTGTATACTTGGAAAACTTCTTGAAACTCTTTATGCACATTTGGAAATTGTATGACATATTTTGGATGTTTGTTGGTTTTTTCCTAAAATTGCACGTTTTAAACTGTAAATTATGTATCGCCAACTAAAATGCAAAACAACGTGTCATTAAAAAATTCGAGTTTTTTATTCATTACGATGGACTACATCATATTACTTATAATAGATTATATTATAATTACAAGTAATTATATTAAATAATATAATAATTATTACATATAATTAAATTATATTAAACAATATAATGATTATTATAATTAGATTATAATATATTTTATGTAATATGATGTAGGAATCGTAATCAATAAAAAGCTCAATTTCGAATTTTTTGATGTTACGTTGTTTTGCATTTTAGGTGACGATATATAATCTAAGTTAAGGAATGAGCAATTTCTTTTAATAAGCAATAAGTAAAAAAATGTATCGAAAGAAAAATATTAGATTGTTAAAAGTACATACACTGAACGCGGGCTTATTCAGCCGGCTGTACATACAGAATAGAACAGTAGTGAAAACGAAATCGTACCTCTTGCACTTTTAAGTCTTAAGCAGCGTAGCATTAAATAGTTGAAAAATTGTGTTTTGGTGATTAGATTCTTGTGATTGTAAAAAATTATTTTATGATGCCCATTTATAGCGTTGCGCGAAAAAAAAGGTACAGTGATGTGATTGTTATAATTTTATTGTTTTTAATTAAATAATCTTTTGTACGTTTTTCTTGATAATATAGTTAGTTTTATAAAAAACACCTTTATATTTCAATCCTCATTTTTGCACAAAATTTGGTACTCAGATTTTGGTGTTTTTTTTTATTGAACTGACTATATTAAAATGAAAAATGTATAAAGGTTTTTTTAATTATTTAATTAGAAACAAAGGAATTATGTACACCTGCGTTCAACTATTTAGAAACGAAATTCAAAATGATATTTTTTGCAAATCATTTTTATTTTTTTATTTTTAATAATTTTCTGCATACCCGAAAATTTTCTAAATATTCTGATTAAAAATTTGGAAATTTGTATGACAATTTTTTGAAGTTTGATTAATTTTCTTTACATGCATAGATAAACATAATTTGCAAACCATATCATTTTGAATTTCGATTCTAATTAGTTGAACGCAGGTGTATATCAAAAACTGAATTGGAAGGAAGGAAAGTTAACATACAATATAAGAAAAATGCCTCCACGAAAGTCTGAAGTGTGGATATATTTCCATAAACAAGATGATAAAAATGCTAAATGCAAGAAATGTTTTACAATGTGTTACCCAACATTTGGTTCTGTTTAGGAATAAATTTCCTTTTTCAACTAAAGCTAACAATTAAGTCTTTGCATGCTGGTTCTGGTATTTTACATTATACCGAGTTACTAGAAAAGTCTTCCTAGATACGTACATATTTACATAATAACGGTAGTTCAAGCAACCGATCTTAACTGGCGAGGCTTGGTTGAAGTTTTATTGGTGATTTTTATTAATTATAGGCAAAAAAAATATTTTTTATATAATATTTAAAATCGAATTTCTAAACGGTTAAGTTTTGGACTTCATTCCATATAACCAAATTAATCAGATATTATCTAAACAATAATGTTCTTAAGCATCTAGGATGACTTTTCCGATAACCCTGTATACATACATACATATACAGTTGCGGTCAAAACAATAGAACCAAAATTCAAAATGATATTGTTTGCATCTTATGTTTATTTAATTATTATTAATAAATTTTATTTAAAACATAGTTCGATTAATAGCAGAAAACACAAAAACAATAGTTTCAAAGCTTGCACAAAGTTCACAAAAATTAATCCATCTATGTCTGCTATTAATCGAACTATGTGTTAAGATGCAAACAATATCATTTTGAATTTTGGTTCTTTTATTTTGACCGCAACTGTATATGTACCAAAAATGCTTTGTGTTTGCTGAAAAATTATAGAATACAAGATTGCGCATTCCCGGCGGCGATGGCATTTCACAACTTAAAGTTAATAAAGCCGAATAGGAGGATAAAAGAAAAGAACACACCGCCAATTTTCGTAATATTCAATTTCTTTGAGAGCAAACCCGGTTTAATAAAAATGTGAATTTTGTTAAAGTATTAATGAATCACTTAAACTTTCTGAGGCGTTGTTTTCTTTTACTTGAGAATTGTCAAAATCGGCCAAACCAAAGTAGGGGTTTGCGGAATGCGCCATCTTTGTTCCCTTCATCATGGTGTTTGCTGGTGTTTTAACCGAATTCATTTTATAGAAGGAAACAAAAGGAAGCAGATTTGGATGTAATCGATTTAGAAGAAGGAAGTTCGTCGCCATCGTCAACAAGTTCTACTCGATCGTCTGTTTGCAGTAAAAGCCAATCTAGTCAAATTACCACTCAGTCATCGACGTCAACGCCAACTAAACAATTTAATCCTCTAAAAGCTGCTTTTTAAAAAGCGTGTTCCCAAAAAGGTACGAAATTTACAGTAGTAATTGATATACACCTTTTTATTAATAAAACGGAAGGTACTCGCAATCTGGCACGTATCGCACGCACACCATCTTCAAAAGAGACACAACTCAAAAATCAGATCCGAAAATATAACTGTTTGTGGATCGTACAGATTCAATGCAATTAATACGGGTATAACAGTTGTTTTCTGGTTAGAGAAAATATTCATGGAGAAAGAAATATTTGCATTAATTGGAATTGATTCATGCAAAAAAATCTATCTAATTTATATTTTTTTTAGTTGTGTCCCTTTTGAAGAACGTGTGGGATATGTTTTCAATAGACATAAATCAAAAATTTTATCGAAATATGCAAATGTGCGACTATTTGCTTAAGAGCATGATTACCATTGTTATATTACACACATAGACAAATTTCCTACTAACACAATTAAAAACCGTATATGTACACAGGTACGTAACTGTTTCTTCCACCACTGTATGTATGTATGTGCATATTACCGCCAAATACTACGCACATACACATATATGTACATACCCTGCAAAAAATTGTGCGACTAATCTCTAAAGAGATTATTCCGGGATTACTCTCAATCGGGTACAATTGGGTATTAATTAGTCCCAACTAGTCTCATTCGGGTACTAATGGAGGTTAATTAGTCTCGACTCATCCCTTATGGGTATAATACACACATACACACATACATGGTATGACCCCTGCAAAAAATTGTGCGACTAATCTCTAAAGAGAGTATTCCGAGATTACTCTCAATCGGATACAATTGGGCATTAATTAGTCGCAACAAGTCTTATACGGGTACTATTGGAGATCAATTAGTCTCGACTCATCCCTTACGGGTATAATTGGAGATCAATTAGTCCCCGACTCATCTCTAACGGGTACTATTAACAACTTAATTATATGTACGCACTTAGTAAATGATATTTCATGTGCGGCGTTGGCACACAGAGAGAGTATTCGCCTAACAAACCTGAGCACCCCGGTTCGAATCTGAGCTGGCGCAAATTTTTATTTTTATTTTTTAAAAGTGAATAGTCGCTTTTTATACCCGTTCGGGTATAAAGGTGAACAATTAGTCTCTTCATAGGACATGCTCGAACAAAAGCGAACAGTTCATTCCATATAAAGAGATCAAATGTGGTATTAGTCGCATGTTCCTTTGCGATTGCTCCCGGAGTCATCCCGGATTAGTCGCATTTTTTGCAGGGTGGTTTCAGAAGACTAGTGTATTTTCGCATGTTGGTTGTTGTTGTTGTAATAGCATAAAAATTCCCCAAAGGGTTTTTGGGGAGTATTTCTGTAGTGACAGTCCTTGGCCAGATATAAATCTGGGTGGTTCCGGTTACGTAGACCCGACTGTCGTGGGAACGTCGCATGTTGGTCTGATCAGACGGTCTGGAAAGACTAGCGTGTCGAGGCTCGATCACCTCGATAAGGATATTTAGCCTGCGTTTAGTGTGACAATAATATTGGGAGGGAGTTTCGGCAAAGGAGCTTTGATGTTTTTAGAGCGCGATGTTAAACATATATGTTAACATTGTGCATTTATTCCTTTTTCAGACGGTGGTGCTAAATGCAGAAGTATAACAGAATGTATTTTGTACTTTATTTGTAAAGATATGCGACCGTTTCATATTGTTGAAGGCGAGGAATTCTTGGAATTAATGAAAGAAGTAGCTCCTGTGTATAAAGTGCCTTCCTCCACACATTTTAAAAAACTACTTTGCGATAAATATGACGTAATGAAGAGGGAGTGGTCTGTTAAAATATCTAAAGCAAATGACTTGTGCATGACAATTGATGTCTGGACCGAGACTATGAATGAAAAAAGTTTTTTGGGAATAACGACACATTTTATAGAGCAAGCATCTATTACAAATTTAAATATTGCTACCAGAGAACTCAATACTAACCATACAGCTGAGTATATATCCAACGTGTTTTCTGATATTCTCAACGATTGGAGAATTCCATTGACCAAAATTACATGCACAGTAACTGACAATAAGGCAAATATGGTAGCGGCGATAAGACAAACCCTAGGCGAATCCAAGCACTTGCCTTGTTTTGCACATACAATCAATTTGATCGTTCAGTCGTCCGTAAATATTGCTTCCATACAAGCTCTTATAAGCAAAGTAAGAAATATCGTAAAATGGGTGAAGAACAGCGTAATAAATTCAGATAAATTGAGAAAATTACAAATCGAGGCAGGTGTTCCCGAAGGATCGACTAAAAAGTTTATTATTGACATAAAAACACGCTGGAATTCACTATATTACATGCTAGAACATTTTCTGGACATGTTCAAACTTGCATCTGCACTGACACTTGATTCAACAGATAGTCCGGAGATGTTAACGGGCCAAGAAATTGAAGCGATCAAGAAAATTGTTCAGCTATTAAAGCCTTTTGAATTCGTGACTAAAGAAGCTTCTGGACAGAATTACGTAACATTATCTAAAATTATACCAATGGTGAGCTGCCTTATATCTGAGGTGCGTAAATTTTCCACATCCATTGAATGCGTCATCCAGCTTCAATCAAAACTCATGGCAGAGTGTAATAAAAGATTTGGTCTTATCGAGTACAACACATATGCAGCTTTCGGTACAATTCTTGACCCAAGGTTCAAAAATCTTCACTTCCAAGATGCCAACGCTTGCGGTAGGGCTATACAAAAATTGAAAAGTATTATAGAGGTAGATGTGTCAACAAGCTCAGAAGAGGAAGATGTAGCCAAGGATGACTTCGACTTCTGCTCGCCGTCGGTCAAAGAAAAAAAAGGTCTACAAAAGGTGACGAAGTGTCCTTATATTTATCCAGCCCAGTATCTTGCCTGAAGTCGAACCCATTAGAAGAATGGGAGGAGCTGAAAACTGCGTTTCCTTTGTTGTATAAACAAGCACGATCATATTTACATATAGTTGCAACATCTGTTCCTTGCGAACGATTGTTTTCGAAAGCAGGAGCAACAATAACCACGTCAAGAAATAGGTTGACTGGCAAACATTTGGAAAAACTTCTATTCTTGGGAAGTACAACAAAAGAAGACTTTTTTCGCTGAAATATTTTATTACTAATGTTTTCTTGAATAACATTAACTTGTAACCTTTTCCAATGTATATGTATCAGTGTAAATGCCATTCATCATTAAACATATAGTTCTGTTATGTAACGGAGTTTTATTTATTTTCCGTTCCTACATTATTAAATTTTATTATTCGGAGTTTGGGATTCCCGGACTATGATTAACTTGTGATTTAAAAAAATAAATTTAACTTAATACGGAATACACAAAGTACCGATACGAGTAGGTATCGATACTTTAGGTCCGATATTTTTCAGGCATCGATACTTTTTTTCGATACTACTTCCCAGTAAAAGTATCGATACCTGCATGGTATCGTTTCATCCCTAGTTAATTCTGTTAACTCAGCTATGGTTACTCCCCCAGCTTTAACAACTGCTATGGATCACACGTCGACAACTACTTGTATGCCTCTGCTGACATATACGCTGCTGCTGCCGCTGCCGCCGCCGCCGCCGCCGCTACTGAAATAAAGTGCTGATGGTTCACTATTAAGTGGACAAGCACAGTGGGTCACCATCCAAACGAAGAGGAACAAAAAGAAGAAGGAAAAAATGTACGCAACGTTGTTATTGGGCGCAGTATCAGTACTGAATTAGATGTCGCTGATACAAAAAATGGCTACATTTGTCTTCTTTTAAACCAAATGTGTCTGAGGAAAATATAATTTCTTTCATGGAAAAAAATACTGGAATCGACAGAATTAGCATTTCTTGTTCGCTTACGAAGATCAATTTTAAACTGGGTGTTATTGCATCTCAATATGACAAGGTTTTGGACCCAGCGCTTTGGCCTACCAATATCAAAGAGCGTCCCTTTCAGTTTTTTCAACGAAGAGGGCATCCCAAAGAGCAAACCTAACCATTTCCAAAATATCCGTGCCAGCGTTCAAGAATTTGAAGATAAACTTTCAAAATATGGGTGGCTTACGTACAAAGTCGGACGACATTCTCATCCGTAGCTCAGTTTCGGATTTTGACGTCATAGTCTTCGTGGAGACTTGGTTAAATGCAAACTTTTTAGATAGTGAATATTTCAATCCGACCTTATTCAACGTTTTTCGGAAAGATCGGGATGTCAATAGTACAGGATTTTCTCGCGGTGGTACAAGAATATCGCAGTTCGGCGTTATCTTCATACATTTGTTGTCCCGCTCAGCGACAATGACCCAATATTAGATCAAATGTGTGTTTGCATCAAAGGTACTCCTGAATTTGGCTGGTAGTAATTTTAGTCTTTATAAAACTAATACAGACAATATTTCATATTTGGTTCACAATGTGTTAACAACTAGTCATCTATGTGTGTTCGGTGATTTCAGTCTTCCAAACATTATCTGGTCTAATAATCTGTCAAAATGGGGTCTTATACCAACGAATGTTAATACAGAGGTCGAATCTTACTTTGTTGATGATATTTTAAGTCTTAACTTTGTGCAATTGAATTGTTTCAAAAACAAGCTTAATCGAATTTTAGATCTCGTTTTTGTTAGTGATAATATCAACGCTACTATTTCGGAATGTTACTCGCCGATCTTGCCTACAGACAAGCATCATGTTTCCGTGGCCCTCAACGTAAAGTTTTATGAATTTACAGGCACTAAATGTGAAGAGACAATGGCTCTTAATTTCTCAAAGTGGGACTTTTCAAGGGTCAATAACTCTTTAATCAAAGTTAACTGGGATGAGCTGCTCTTGAGTTCCGCTACCTCGGATTGTTATTCTGCCTTTAGGTCTAAAGTGGTAGAGATTTGTCGCCAAAATATTCCACTAATTCGTAAATTGACGTATAAGCTTCCTTGGTATACACGAGATTTAAAAAAGCTAAAGAATCGGCGAAATAAGCTTCATAAGAGGTCTAAACAATATAATACTCTCTACGCTTATACATTATATCTTCAATGTTCGAAAAAATTCAACTTTGAATAAATTTCTGTATAAAAATTACATTTTGGGCGTTGAAAGCAACATCAAATCTAGTCCTAAGTATTTTTGGCAGTTCATTAAGTCTATGAAGTCTACCTCTGGAGTTACATCTGCGGTTTTCGGTAACTCAACTTATACGGCAAATTTTACCATTTTGCAAATTGTTATTTGCAAATGATACGTGCGTATAAACGTAGTAAGAGATACCTACGCACACATTTTTCACAAAATTGTCTGCTCCATTTTTGGTTCCATTTTGCTCAGAAATGAAATTGGGATGAATAGATTAGGGATTATTGTAACGCTGGTATGCCAAAATTGCCAAAATTATAACAACCACCCCCTAAGTGACAACACATTATTATTTCACCATGGCCTTGAATAAAGGCAAACGGTGAGAAAATTTTGTGTTCGTTTCTTAATATGTGACACTCTTGCAAGGCAAACACGGCACATTCTGTGCTCTTTAAAGCTTTATCAGGGGAGATGGTTTTTGCTTAAAACGAGAATATTAGATATGTAAAGCGTGAACTAGACAAAGACAAGAAGGCAAAAACATGCCCTTTTACAGGGGTGAGTGTATCAATAGACACATTTTTCAACGTGGAAGGACAACATTTTTGGGAAGAAACGAAATCCCCATTAGTTTTTATTCATAAGGACCAATGTACTTGAGATTTTTATCAAATTACTTACATCAGTGTCGCCTTTAACCCCATTTTCAATATCAACCAAGCGTTCAACAAATATCTTATTTAACTGTCCATTCAGTTTAGCTACATCACCACAACTATCCGCCTCGGCGCGATATTTCACTAGGCGCTGCTTCAAAAAATTCCCATCTTGCTGTGGGAGCTTGCATGACTGGCATGACTTCGTTGACTGCGGTGTCTTCTTTGAACAGTGTTTCTCAGATTTGCCGTGTTTTGACTGACATCTCGTTGTTGACAACTTACATGTTGAATGTGTTTGTTCTACCCATGACTCTATTTCCGGAAAGTGCGGATAATCTTTGAGTTCATGAGAGTTTAAAGACTCTAAGGGGGCTGACGACTTTGAAACAACACTTATTGACCCTACATTCGTTGGAGAACTAATAACGGATGTTTCGCTGCTAATATGACTGGGTACAACTATGTTAAGAATAGTTGGCGGACTTGCAGACACATCTTGCCCAGTTTTAAGTGAACCCAGTGTAGACATCAAGCGGAATTGTCGGTTACGAGGCCGTCCACGAACTTGCGGGCATATGTTTGGATTTAGCTTGGTAGTGTTTCTAGCTCCTCCATTCGCGTTTGGATTTGTACAAGGAATTTGACTCATAAGAACAAAATTTTGAGCGCTATCTTTCCAATGACGATCCTGTGAGTTTTTTGTTATTGACGATATTAAACAAGTTCAGTCTTTAAATGGTATCAAAATGACAATTTTTTTATCTTTTAATTTTTATTTTTCAATTGCTACTTTTGTTTTTTACATTTTTATAGCACACACGCATTACACAAAAAGAAGGTAGTTTCAATCATGGTACAATGGGCACGTTCAGAAGGCGCAACAGCTCAGTAACTGTTGCGATTGCCCCTTCTGAATGCGTTGTTCTGGACTTCTGATCACCTGGAAAATTGCATGTTAGATGATCGTAATATTTTTCTGATCATTTGAGACAACATGTTGGTGTGCATGATTCAATAACCAAAGGTTTGCCC
>NW_023459347.1:31424-42520 GCF_013731165.1 Rhagoletis pomonella | reverse complement strand
TACAAAAGCTTTGCACACACACACGAACCCACACACAATGCTTTGCTAAGGGAGCCGATTTTGTCAAGAGGGAGCGAGAAAACTGCTTTTTGAGCAAACCTTTTATTATTGAATCATGGTTGGTGTGTTACTTTGAGAGTTGAATTTGACACTTATTGTATCAAGCCGTTCAGAAGACGCATAACGATCACTGATTTTTTTAGCAACGGTTGCAATCAACTGCTGCGCCTTCTGATCCTACCCAATAATTACAGGTATTGTCTTCCCAGAGAGCGCATATTCCTTATCTGCCTTATTAAAAAAAAAAACATTGTTGCCCACACTGAAAGGTTTACTGATAGGGAAAAGGGATATTTCCATACCCCATATACCATATATGTATACGTACCTTCTTGCAGAGAACTTATTTAATTTACAAAAGGCGGAAAAAATATTTGCTTATAAATAAATTCAAAATTTGTTCATTTTAAACGTTCTTTTGGTTTGAAAAATTATAAAAATTAAATTGAGCGAAAATAAAAAGCAAAGCCAAATAAAAATAAAAGAATCAACATTGAACTGCGTCAAAATGAAAATAAGGGAGCACGAATTTCGATGTGAAACAAAACTCTCTGGGAAGACAATATCTGTAATTATTGTACCATGGTTTCAATCATGATAAAAATATATCTGTAATTATTGTACCATGGTTTCAATCATGATAAGGTACAATCGCTGAGAGCCAACATTAGGAATTTTGACGTATGCTAGCATTTTGAAATTTTCTCTCGCCGTCATTTCGTTTGTTTGATTTTATTTTTACTCAAACCAAAAGAATATATTTCTGTCGAAACAACCATGATAACACATGTAATAACTCATTTAAAACGGTGCAATTTAAAACCCTCACATATGAAATGTCAAAATTTGTTTGCACAAAAAAGGCAAGTTTGCGCGGAAATTTTGTCACGCAAATCTGCGCAGTGTGAAGTGCAACCTTCAATCAACTATTTTGTTTACTTTCATTTTGATTTGTGCTCAACGCTTTTTCGTAAGACTTAAATATTTTCTTAAATTCGAGTTTCAATTGTTCAACTTTTTAAATTAAGCATTGTCAAATAATTAAATGTCTGAGATTGCACAGAATATAAAATTGTCCTCATGAAACACACTGCGCAAAGTTGCCCAATTGCCCAAATATGAAACTTGCGCGTAATCACGAATGCAAAAGGCTTTCGGAACTTGAAGAACTTTAGATTGCTTGGCTTGCAGAGGAAAATGGAATTTGGGCAGCCGCTAAAGCAACAACTCATTTTTCTTTTTTAAATTTTTAACTTTTTCCCACATTTTAATAAATAAATTTTCAAATCAGAAATTTTCATGTGTTTATTTTGAATTTATTTGACATTTGAATCATTTCGAGAGAGTGTAATCAAAATGCTAGCAAACGTCAAAAAAAACCAATGACGGACGAATTGAGCGAGCGATTGCACCTTCAAATGTTTTTATCATGGTTTCAATTACAGTATACAGCAGGATACAAAAAAGAAGGTAGTTTCGATGCATGATTCAATAATAGACCAAGAGCTAATGACCAAAAAACTCATCATACTTCAGATCGACTTAAATTTTGTGTGTCCTTAGCTAGTTAATATATAAATCGATTAGCAAATTCCCGCTTGCTTCGCGGCGCCTTATAAGATCTTTTGCGGTGGCCAATTCAAAAATAGCGTTTAAAAGTTTAAAAACAAAAGCAGTCTGTAAAGTAAAGATTTTTAGCTTAAATTTAAACGACTAAAAAACGGAATCCCCCTCACACATATGCCAAGAGTAGTAGCACTGTGATTCCATAGGGAATGCTAATCCCCTTCGATGTAATGCGTTTTACCGATGGTCTTATTTCCACCTGTGAGATCTCTGCCAAGCGTGAGTAATATTCTTCTATGAGCCTGCAACTTCAGCATTGGTCCGGTGTACCATGTAAGTCCTTATACGGAAACTCAAGAGCACAGATGAGCGTTCTCAATTATAAGAAGGCCAAGACTCCTCGCTGCCCCACAGGTTGGAAAGTTTTCGCGTACATTGGCTAAATAAGTCGTGTGATCTCATGAATGTCGTTCAAATGAATCCATTGATATACCTATCGTATTCCTTTTTGGACAGATGTGGTCGAATCTTTCCTTGTCAATTCGCCACTTTTATAATTCGTCTTAATATTTATGAATTGGTTTCTTTGAGTATTACTGCTGTAATAACGGACGCCTCGAGCAACTTCGTCAATCGGAGGTAGATGCAAGATCATGCTTACACAGCCATCTGAAAAATAACTTCGTTTAAGATAAACAAACCCTGTGGGGTTTCTATATATTTCGGGTGCAGCGTCATCCATTGGGCCCCTTTTCTGCAACATCTTTGCTTGTCATGAAATGAATACGAATTGGGAATTCCAATCAGATTTTATACAAAATACGGATTTTCTAAATACCTAAACTCTAGTGGGCCAATTTTTAGCAAAGGAACTTTTCATCATACAGGCAGTCACGCTGCGAATTTGAACGAAATCTGCTAATAAATACGACTTTTATAATAACTCAACTCCAGCGCCACCAGTAGCCTATAATAGGACCTCCGACAATTTGACTGGGCACTATTGAGTGGTTTTTGAGTTTAGTCCGAAAGACGGAAATGGCTATCATTTTATGTATGTAATCTTCCTTATCCTGAGTTTCGCCCGAAAAAAAATTCACGTGAAAGTTTTGATTCCCCTATAGTAAGAAACCAAATGCGAAAATTGAACCGGTTCAGGGAAGATAAAACTCATGATAAGGCTGAATATGTTTCGAATGAAAAAAATCATCATGAAAGTAATAAACGTTTCGAATGTGTATTAACAAAATAGGTTCATAAATACGGCTTTTATAAATAACTCGACTCCAGCACCACCTAGCGAGTCCGCTTTTCGCAATTGCTTTTTAATCATGCTTACGAAATCGGTTCATAAATACAACTTTTATAAATAACTCCCCTCCTGCGCCACCTAGCGGCTCCGTTTCTAGTAAACGTATTTTCCATTATGCTGAAACTATTCCTTTTGAATTTGAAAGAAATCGGTTCATAAATACGACTTTTATAAATAACTCGACTCCCACGCCACCTAGCGGGTCTATTTTTGGCAAACGTGTTTGCCATCATGCTAGTAGAATACATTTTGAATTTAAAAGAAATCGGTTCATAAATACGATTTTTATAAATAACTACCCCAGCGCCACCTACCGAGTTTTCTGGTAGCCTATAATAGGACTATATATGCAAGGTATAACCTCTGAAAATTTGACTGAAATCTATGCAGTAGTTTTTGAGTTAACTCCGAACAACGAAAACGGCTATTATTTTATATATATAGATTTCCGCAGGCTGGCTGCGCTCTTGACCATGCGTTTTAGCTATTAAAGATGTCAATAAAAACCGATTACTCAACATACTTCAGATCATTTGAAATTTTGATAGAATTTATTTACAGTATATAGAAAATGAATTCAAGGTTGCCTGCCGATTCTTATGGTCTTAAAGTACTGCCAGACCTTGTTGAAAGTGCATTGTTGCAACTATAAGCCAACATACTTCAGATGGGCTGTCCTTTTAACAGCACATTAGTAATATTATAAATACAGTACATTTTGCTTTGCTGCCTTTATGCTTAAGTGCACATTTAAGATACCTACCCTTTGCATGCGCATTAGCGGCATTATTTTTATTATGTATCTCCCCGATAGATGCATTCAACATACCTGTACATCGGCGATACCTGCCTTAAAAATTGTGCAACTATTATCAATTATCAAAGAAAGTATTACGTTTACCTGCACTGACCCTACAATTACCTAACTTTACAAGCTTTTATTTGTTTTGCTCATCTCGCAGAACAACGAAAATGGCTATCAATTAAAGTAGTTATATAGATAACTAGATAACATTCGGTAAAAATTTCGCTCGCAGTAATTTCTACGTGGTAGGTGCTCCTCCATTATTTGGTTTCATAGGGATTCGGATACCTTCCTCATTGAAGTCGTAAAGAAAATTCGCTTAAGTGCTTTTTCGGTTAAGTGCACAAGTTTTTCGTGCAAAGGATGGGCAGCTAAGCAAAATATACTGTAGATGAAATTTGTACAGCCAACCCCTTCTGATAGTCTTAAAGTACTGCCAGCCCATGTTGAAAGTGCATTGTTGCAAGTATAAGTCAACATACTTCAGATGACTTGAAATTTTGATAGCATTGTATTTACAGTGTATATAAACGTTGGAGTACAATAACGCCTGCGGAAATAACGCCCATGAGCTTTATTTCCCAAAAAAAAAGAAACAAAGCCCGCGGGCGTTATTGCCTTTTTGAAAAATAAATTAGGCCCGCGGGTTTCATTACCTAAAAAATTAAATAAAGCACGCGGACGTTATTTCATCTTTATTGTGGCTCTTGTCTCCATTTTAGAATATGTCCATCCAAAACCCCCTGTTCTAAATAAAAAACTAATATGATAACATTGAACTAAATACGTGTTTGTTTTCCTTTATTGTACAAAGAAATTGAAATTAACAAATTTCAATGCATATATTTAATACATACATATGTATGTATGTACATTAGAGTGGTCCAAAAAAATTAAGTTGGAATTTTAATGCCGGCACCCCCTAGGATTGTTCTATATCGAAAAAAATATACCCCTATTTTTTATTTTGAAATCAAAAAATATTTAGGGGGTGCTCAAAGCGCTCAAAGTTTTCCATGTATTTTATATGGAGAAAAAACCATTTTTCGTAGAAATGGTATAAAACTCTTAAAAATCAATATTTTTCAATCGGAAAACTGTGGTTCTCTTCAGGAGACTTCCAGTATTAATATCCAATTGTTTATTTAACCATTTTTTATGATTAAAGACTTTTCCATTGCATTTTCTAGGGGTTTTGGAGGACCTATAAAATATAGTTACTATGAAAAAATGGTTAAAGAGACCATTGCGTATTATTACTGGGAATCTCCTGAAGATAAGAAAAGTTTTCCGATCGAAAACTGTTGATTTTCAAGAATTCTACACTATTTCTACGAAAAATTGTTTTTCCCCCATATAAAATACATGGAAAACTTTGAGAGCTTTGAGCACTCCCTATTTTTATTTTTATTTTTTCAAAATAAAAAATTGGGGTATATTTTTTTCGATATAGAACAATGGGGTGCCGGCATTAAAAATCCGACCTTATTTTTTTTACATACATTTTTGGACCACTTTAATGTACATGTGTATGAAAATTAAATAATTCAACGTTTCAACAAAAAAAGGAACATGAAAAAGTAAAAAGTTAAATAAATACTTTAGTCGATTGTCGAACAATTTGACGGAAAGTTGAACACAGAATGTTTGTATTACCATTTAGATTAGTACGCCTACTGTGCTCTACAAAGCAATCTGTGTTTAAAATTATTGGCCGAGCCTCTCCTCCGATTGGCGGTGTGTGCCTTTATGTCACACAAAACACGTTTATGATAACATTTTGGAAAATGGGCGTGGCAGCGTCCACTTATGACCAGGTATGTATATCTCCGTAACCGCTCGATCGATTTGTACCAAACTTGGTACGATTATTTCGCTTACCACATAAAAGCAAAACGTTAAAAGTTATTGAAATCGGACTAAAATTACTCCCACTTTTCATATAACGGTAAATTTTAGAAATTCTTGAAACTTCGATATTTTGAAATTTAAGGACACTAATTTACTCAAAATTGAGCAACAATTCCTTGAAAATAACTAACATTATATCCCGCCCACATTCAACTATACAAGTTTTCTAATTACAGTATATTTTGCTTAGCTGCACATCCTTCTTTGCACGAAAAACTTGTGCACCTAACCGAAAAAGGCACTTAAGCGAATTTTCTTTACTACTTCAATGAGGAAGGTATCCGAATCCCTATGAAACCAAATAATGGAGAAGCACTTATCACGGAGAAAATAATGCAAGCGAAATTTTTTTTCGAATGGTATCTTATTATCTATATAACTAGAAAAATTTATAGCCATTTACGTTGTTCTGTAAAATTAGGTAATTGTAGGGCCAGTGCAGGTAAACGTAATACTTTCATTGATAATTGATACTAGTCGCACAATTTTTAAAGCAGGTATCGCCCATGTGCAGGTATGTTGAATGCATCTATCGTAGCAGTTTCCTTATAAATGTTAAAAATAATGCCGCTGATGCGCATTTTGGGGTAGGTATCTTAAATGTGCACTTAAGCACAAAGGCAGCAAAGCAAAATATACTGTACATATAACTGAACATACTATCGAAATTGTTAGAAATAGGGGTAAAACGGGGTAACGGCAGTTTTGAGAAAGGTGAAAAACTATATTTAATACTTGCGCCGGGTATTTAATTTTTGAGAGAACGGTTTTACCTTACTAGGTTTTTAACATGGTTCTCATCATGATACAAAAAAGAAGGTAGTTTCACTCATGATACAAAAAAAAAGGTAGTTTCATTTCAAAATTTTTGACAAAAAATAAGTTTTTCTTAAATTGTACAAAATTATTAGCTACCTTGCCACATTGATAGCAAACAGTACATTAGAGGATTTAATGTTGGGTCTGGGAAATGTTCTGTTATTTGTACATTGATTTCTTGATGGCGGGTCATCCTTCACCTTCCTGCCCCTTCTACAGGCACTCAGGGGCCTATTTTAAAATGGGGTATAATTAGCATTCGCAAAGAAAAATTAAACTCATGTTAGACCAGCAGCAGTATTCTTGGATAAAACTCGTTTCCTTGTTGGTGGCCTTCGGCCGCACTAGAAAAAATTACCTCATCAGTCCAACTCCGGTTACGCCATCCACAGTATTTTTGCGCCAAATCCACCTCTAAATTTAGAAAAAAAGTGCATATTTTAATTCGAAATCTTTGTTTAAAATTAAAGCTTAATTCTCTGGCTAGAACTATATGTTAAAATTTTTTTTAACGGGTCACGCGTTTGGACTCGATAACCCTAAATCATTGTACAAATAACTGAACCGTACCCGACCTGTCTTACTTATGTATTTTTCTATAATCAAAAATTTTATAAAATGAAACTCCAGTAGTTTTCATCTTATGTGGATATTCTTGTCACAAATACATAGTTTCGTGCGTATATGTATGTATATGGGCAAATCTACAAAATAGGTACACTTTCAAAATAAAAATTTTAATTTTTAAATTTGTGAGCACACCTATGTTTTATATATCATTTTATTCGTAATCTTACTAATCTTACTAATATTATAAATGTGAAAGTTTGTATGTTTGGATGTTTGGGAAATCATGACGCGGAAACGACTGAACGGATTTGCATGAAATTTGGTAAGCAGATAGGTTATAGGCCAGACTGGTTAATAGGCTACATTTTTAAGAGTTGCCACCTGTTAAAAAAGTTTCATTAAATTAATACGCGGAAACGACTGAATGGATTTGCATGCATTTTTGCAAGCAGATAGCTTATGACCTACAGTGGAAAAAAAGCTAATTTTTTGGAAGAGTTGCCACCTGTTAAAAAGTTTAATCAAATTAATACGCTTAAAAGACTAAACAGATTTGCATGAAATTTTGCACACAGATAGCTTATCACCTAGGTTAGAAAGGAGGCTACTTTTTTTAAGAGTTGCCACCTGTTAGAAATGTTTAATTTAATTAATACGTGGAAATGAGTGAACTGATTTGCATGGAAGTTTTCACACAGATAGCTTATAAGGTAGGTTGAAAAACTGGCTAATTTTTTTAAGAGTTACCACCTGCTAAAAAAGTTTTATTAAATTAATACGCCGAACAGTCTGAACGGATTTGCATGAAATTTTGCAAGCAGATAGCTTATGGCCTACAGTGGAAAATAGGCTATTTCTTGGGAGAGTTGCGGCCTGTTAAACAAGTTTAATTAAATTAATACGCGGAAAGGACTGAACAGATTTGCATGACATTTCGCACAGAGATAGCTTATGACCTATGTTGGGAAATAGGCAACTTTTTTAAGATCTGTCACGTATTAGAAAAGTTTAATTAAATTAATACGCGTAAATGACTGAACTGATTTGCACATAGATAGCTTATGACCTAGATTGGAAAGTAGGCTACGTTTTTAAGAATTGCCACCTGTTTGAAAATGCAATTTTGCTCAAAGATTGTTTATGACCTGGATTGAAAAATAGGCTACTAGGATGGTCTTAGACTGAAAGTAGGTCCGATAACTCAAGGCCCCTCCCATACATATTGGAATTTTCATATTGCATACATATCTCTGGAAGTATTTGTGGGAGAGAACTGAAACTTGGTATAGTGATATGTATCTGAAATCAACGGTGGCATTAATCGATTGATGTTTTAATCAGTTAGTTAATTCGACTAAATTCAATCTGATTACAGTTAATCATGATTACTTTTAATCTGACTTAATAGTTAGTCGTAACCGCGATTAAAAAATAAATTTTTAATCATTAACTCTTCATTTGATCAAGTAGGTGTGGTGATTAATTAAGTTATGCTGGAATTTCCCTGTACACACAAAGCAAGTTAATCCAGTATGGCTAAGAGGGGCTTCCTCATCAATCTAAGCTATTTGGTGTGCATTTTCATTAAGATATATACCAACAAACGTTTTACAAACTAGATTTGTAAAAGTTTCCAGTTTATGTATTACTAATAACAATAATTCTAATTTTTTTATATTATGTGCTTTTTATAAGCGTAAAACACAAAATAATTACTATAACTGGTGTTTGGTTTCAAACTCGGACAAACTAGACAAATTAATCAGATTTTGTTTTTAATTGGATTAACGATTATTGTTTTAAATTAATTAAACGTAATCGCAGCCAGCGATTATCGATTAAAAAAACGTTATCATTAATCGTACAGTTGATTACGACTAATTAATTTTAATCGTCAAACGCGATTATAAATCGTTAATTTTTAATCGTTATTCAGATTAACAGTTTGCCAGCACTGTGTGAAATCATGCTCATATTCACGGAGAAAAATGGACGTTTTTGGAAAAGAGGCATAGCACCTCCCATACTGACTGAATGTTTCATATTGCATATCTCTTCAAATGTTTGGGGTAAAGCACTCAAGCTTGGTATGGAAATACATATGTATGTATATATGTGAAACTAATACCATACTCATGGAGAAAAATTAGAGTTATTGGAAAAGGTGGTGTGGCAACTCCCATGCAAATTGATTTTTTTTTGCTGCATACCTCTGGAGGTGTTTATTGCAGAGGACTGGAACTGGACTGGAACACACCGAGATGTGTATACAAAATTAATTCCATACTCATGGAGAAAAATTTGCGTTATTCGAAAAGGGGACATGGTTATCTCTAGAGGTGTTCATGGTAGAGTACTGGGACTTGGTACTGGGGTATGTAAAATCAATTATAAACTCATGGAAGAAGATTAGGGTTATAAGAAAAGGGGGTGTGGCACTTCCAGTACAAATTTACTTTTTCTTGCCACATATCCCTGAAAGTATTTGTGGAAGGATACTGGAACTTGGTATGGAGTTGTGTATGCAAAATGTATCAATTTCTAATGGAAAAAATGTGAGTTATTAAAAAAGGACGCATGTCGCTTCCCATACACACTAAAAACTTCTTAATACATACCTCTGGAAGGATAGAAAATCTCTCGAGGTATTTTAAATATGTTATGGAGGTTTTTTTTATAAGTGCCGTACTGACAGAATAAATTTCATTAAAGGGAAAAGGGAGAGCCGGGTTCGGCCTTATAATCTAAAGCTCTCTTGAGGCATTTGCTACAGTAATGAGAAGTGGTATTTTATTAAGGCCAGGTTACCTCCAGGCACCTCCAGGAAGGTTACACGTTCACGCGTCGTATATCTGGAACCATTTTAAGGTAAACTTAGAGGGATTATCTTTCGTATTTTATAATTTCATAGTTTTAACCTTAACTCGCTAAAAAATTACGAGCTATAATGAAATGGGTACAGAAATAAAATCTAACATCTATCATTTTTTTCATATTTTTATAAAAACACGGGGTGAAACCCGCGGGTATAAGCTAGTATTTATATATTTTTTGGTTATTAGGAATTTCTTGCTTAAAACTATAAAGAAAGGAAACAAATTATGCACACCAAGTGAAATACCCCTAATTACCTTTATTTTGACGTCATTTAAAAAAATCAAAACATTTAACTTTAATCATTGATATCTTCCTTCTTTTCAACTTTAGCCCAATAAAATCTTGCAGTACGGGAACAGACTAACGGCAAATTGGTTGCAGGTTTGGATTTTCAAAGACACAAACCAAATGCAATGCAACCAGTTTTGATCGAATTTGGTTTGTGTCTTTGCTAATCCAAACCTGCAACCAATTTGCCGACGGTTAGTCTGTTCCCGTACTGCAAGATTTAATCAGAAATAGTCCCAGGTCGTTCCGTCCACACAAGTGTAGAATATCAGTAATCTAGCTATGCAAAAACAAAAATGTGACTCAATAGAACTTTTTGTGCTAATTTCAACCCTACAAAAATTATTTGGCTAAAGAAAAAAATAAAGGACATATCAATGGTTAAAGTTAAATTTTAAAATTTTTTTAAATATTATTATCTTTTGAACAATATGACCTATTAAAAAACTAATGACGTCAAAATAAAGGTAATTAGGGGATATTTCTCTTGGTGGATATAATTGTTTCCTTTTATTTATATTTTTAAGCCAGAAACATCTAATAATCAAAATATATATATTTTTTTTTTCTTTTTTTAATGGCGTAAAAGGTATTTAAATTATCTTTAAATTAGCATCAATACGTTTGTGATCGGTCAAATAGTTTCCGAGATATTATAAATATAAAAGTTAAACTTGAACCTTTTTACTGGCTTTAGTTTTTATTTGCGCCAAATAATCTTCATATGGTTGAAATCAGCATGGAAAGTTCTATTTAGCTAATTTTTTTTATTTCTTTATGGCTAAACGGTTGGTATTCTACACCACGGCTACTTCGGACTATTTCTGTCTAAATGCTGGAGTACGGGGACAGGCTAAATGTAAATAAGAAAAAGTTAACAAACAAATG
>NW_023459347.1:25443-31324 GCF_013731165.1 Rhagoletis pomonella | reverse complement strand
TTTTTTTTTGCTGCATACCTCTGGAGGTGTTTATTGCAGAGGACTGGAACTGGACTGGAACACACCGAGATGTGTATACAAAATTAATTCCATACTCATGGAGAAAAATTTGCGTTATTCGAAAAGGGGACATGGTTATCTCTAGAGGTGTTCATGGTAGAGTACTGGGACTTGGTACTGGGGTATGTAAAATCAATTATAAACTCATGGAAGAAGATTAGGGTTATAAGAAAAGGGGGTGTGGCACTTCCAGTACAAATTTACTTTTTCTTGCCACATATCCCTGAAAGTATTTGTGGAAGGATACTGGAACTTGGTATGGAGTTGTGTATGCAAAATGTATCAATTGCTAATGGAAAAAATGTGAGTTATTAAAAAAGGACGCATGTCGCTTCCCATACACACTAAAAACTTCTTAATACATACCTCTGGAAGGATAGAAAATCTCTCGAGGTATTTTAAATATGTTATGGAGGTTTTTTTTATAAGTGCCGTACTGACAGAATAAATTTCATTAAAGGGAAAAGGGAGAGCCGGGTTCGGCCTTATAATCTAAAGCTCTCTTGAGGCATTTGCTACAGTAATGAGAAGTGGTATTTTATCAAGGCCAGGTTACCTCCAGGCACCTCCAGGAAGGTTACACGTTCACGCGTCGTATATCTGGAACCATTTTAAGGTAAACTTAGAGGGTTTGATATCTTTCGTATTTTATAATTTCATAGTTTTAACCTTAACTCGCTAAAAAATTACGAGCTATAATGAAATGGGTACAGAAATAAAATCTAACATCTATCATTTTTTTCATATTTTTATAAAAACACGGGGTGAAACCCGCGGGTATAAGCTAGTCTCTTTATAAATCGATTAATATAAGTGTAATTCATTTTCATCAAGTGCTTCAAAAGTTAGACGAGGAATAAACATGAAATAGAAAACAAACGAAATAAGCTGGGTTCAAATTACGCTGTTCAAGTTGTAAACTTTGAGCAAAGATTTTGAAAGTTGAACTCACTTAATTGGCACTTTCTAAATTCAATGGTAGGCTCCGGTTTTCGAGATAACGGTACTTGAAAATTTGATTGAACTTTAACTATTTTATAAATAACTCCCTCAGTGGTGAAGTTAGTTTACTAAAATTTTGCACATAACAGTTTTTAATATTACCTTAATTATTCCTTAAATTTATCGACATAGGTTCACATTAACATATAGCTCCAATACAACTGATTACTCAGATATGTGTTTTTGCGCTATAACTCTAACTAATCCAAAAGCAACCAGCTTGATTTAGTTTACAATAAATAGACACAAAGGTTACCTGTTTTTTAGGTTTGCCCTTATATGAATATATTTTATCAGAAAATTCCGAGAATCCAAAGAGTTTTTGTTACAAGGCGCACCTCCTCCCTCTCTCACGGATAACGGTACATCGTATCGAGGTATAAAAATATTTTGCGTCAGCAAATTGCATTACATCGTATTACGTACTCTATCCTCGGAACAGCGAAAAACTTTATTTTCGAAACTTTGCACGAGTGTACCGAATTCTTGCAGTTTGGAAACGCCAAGACTTTTGTTTTAATATTTGCATCCAACTTCACTAACTTCAAACTTTTTATTTTTTACTTTTTCAAGAAGCAAATATTATGCTGCTAGTGAATCTGGTAGCATGATTTTAGTTAAATGTCATAAACATGTTAAAAGTCAAGTGGTCGGCAACAACAACGAATGTCAATAAATGAAACTACCTTTTATTTTTAACCGACTTCCAAAAAAGGAGGAGGTTATCAGTTCGTCGGAATATTTTTTGTTTTTTTTTATGTATGTTACCGCATAACTTTGGACCACGTCAACCGATTTCGATAATTCTTTTTGCATCGAAAAGGTAGGGTCTCACAGGTGGTCCCATACTAATCTGCAGAGTCCGACCGATTAATCGGCATCGGCTAGTATCGGCACAAAATTGAGCATCGGCATCGGCATCGGCATCGGCCTTTTTTCGCCGATTCTTTGGAATATCTTTTCAAATGTTCAGGTGAAGCGACAGCCAACTTTAAAAAACATTTGCAGACAGCTCACAAAAATTATTATTTTTTTGTTGAAGGTGTTTCGCATTTTTTTCCATACAAAAGTATATGCGACAATTTTCTTTTATATGGAGAACACTGCCAGCAAAAAAAATTGCCAAAACTTAGCGGGAATTTATAGCAGCTTGAAACTTGCACTTCATGATACTAGAATGAAATGGTCTACAAAACTGCATACCAAAATTCTGATTAAAAAGTTTGAAATTTTGGTGAAAATAAACAGAATTTTTCTAATTTTTGTACCAAGTTTGAATTTATGTGGTGTTTGTTGTATACTAGCTAGACTTTTATAAAAAAAAATAATAAACATTAAATAAAAAAGACAAAATCGGTCAAAATATCGCAGTTCTTTTATTTTAATTAATTCAATTATTTCTTTTCTTTTGCTTTTTTTTACTCCGTGAAATGAACTGATTTTATGAATTAATACATTTATTTGTAATTTTTTATAGAATCGGCATCGGCATCGGCCGATTCTTTCCCCATAAGCCGATTAATCGGCATCGGCATCGGTACTTGAAACAAAAATTGGAATCGGTCGGACTCTACTAATCTGGTTTAGATCCGATCATTGGATCATGAAATATATAGAGATATATATATTTTTTTTTAAGTCGGTTTTTTTTTTTGCTAAAAATTACTTGTTGTATCATGGTTTCACTCAACGATTTTGGTCGCCATGTTAGCCATATGACTTTTGCTGGCATTATGACATTTTCATCGAAATCAAGCTACCAGCTGCAATAAATAAATTATTTTTTTGACTGCCTTTTGAAAAATTTCTAACAATAGATATGCATGTGTACATATGTATGTACGTACTAGAGGTATACGCCGCCGAGTCACGCCGCCGCCGCCGATTTTTGTCATTTCTCACGCGCCGCCGCCGAGTTACGAAAATATCGACGCGGCGGCGGCGGCGTTCGGTGCCTAAGGAATTTTGTACAAAATTTTCATTTTGTATGCACACTGAACTAAATGGAACTAAATACTACTCGTTTAAAAACACAATTTTACGAAATGAAAATTACTTTTTTAAAGGAGTTTTTTTTTGCATAATTTGGGCCACTGGACAAGAATATGATCTCCTTTATTTTTCCAAAAAGAGCGTAACTCAGTTTATTACAGTTAAATTAGGGTCGAATACTGGTAATCTAACGATTTTTCGAATACTACAACAACAATAAAGTTATAACACATCAAAAACTTTAACGCCAATATCTCAGAAAACAGTTTTAACCGAAGCAGCTTCTGTTCATCTAACTCATTCCATCTAATCCTCAATTATTAGAGATAAAACAAAGACAAGTCGATTTTCCTGAGTATTTTTTTTTTATATTTTAAACAGACTTTAAATAAAGAGCAAACACTTTTTTTTGCTAATTTTTACATTCGTAAGTTATTTTATTCTGGGGTCCCACATACGTATACAAGTACTAGGTGGCTGTGTGAAAATTACGTTAGCATTCCTTAATGGTGGTCAAACCCCAGGAATGTTTTGCTCCCTCGCATCGCAACATTTTCTACAAAGGGTTAAAGTTCCCCCTTTTTGGTAAAAATTACTATTATTTTTCATTACATTCGGTTCTCCTTAGAAAAATTAATATTTTAGTGGACATTTTAACCATCTATAAGCCATTTTTTTAAACAGTGGGTCAAAAAGACCCGTTCTGGTTCGAGTTGATGGGTTAAACTTTTAGAAAAAAGTAGACCAACCTTGTTTTCAATATGTAATCCGCAAAAAATCGTAAGAACTCCGTAACATAACAGTTGATAAGATTACCGCAAAAATTTATTGATAGCGACATAAATTATCCCAATAACTTAACTTTAAAAATTTTTTATTCCTTTAAATTTAAATAGTACATATGGATCTGTCCTGCAGAAAAAAATTATCAATTGATAAAAAATAACCCGTTGTAGTTAGCTTTTTTGCGGGATTTCTATAAAATATATAACTTGTAGTTAGCTACAAAAAGCTAGCTTGAAACTAGTTGACAAGTAATGCAGGAGTAATGAAGGAGATTGTTTTCTTTAAACGCGTTTGGACAAACACGTTGAGGACAAGTAAAAGAAAGATCGAAATTTCATATTAACATTTGGAAGTTATGTCTGACGGAGTTCGAATATGGGACCACCTACAGCAGAATATGAAAACAAATATGAAATGTAATAAAGTAAATAAAAAAATAAATAAAAATAAAATAAAAAAATATTTTGTTTTTCCTATTGATATTTTATGTCCAAAAGTAGTAAGTTACAAGTTAGTTACATCTAATGCAGAGGTAAACCACCCTTGACTATTTCGCGGCCATCGCTATGGAAATATAGTTAGCTTTCGTCAAAGAAAATATACGGATAATAAGCGACTTTTATATTCTTCATAATCAACTTAAAGTTAGCTTAAGACCTTCTTCTGTTCGTCCATCGTAATTTAAATTTAAAACTAGTTCAATGAATAAATTAAATAGAATTATAATCTGAATTGGCATGGCGAATGCCTAACGCTGACGAGATGACGTGATAAGATTTGTAGCCTCATGGCTCTTTGGAATCTACCTCATGGGCAGTAGCGCCGGAGTTTCCAGATGCGCCGGCGTCGCCGCCGCCGCCGATTCTTTTTGAAGTTGACCACGCCGCCGCCGCCGCAAGGCCTGTCGGCGTAAACCTCTAGTACGTACCCACTAGAACTTGAAGGGAGATCTCCCAAATTGAGGAATAAAATAGTACTCCCTTTAACATGATCTCGTAGCAATAACCGAGATTTGTTGGTTTTATACTCCATTATTACTAGCTTAGGAGAAAAAAATTATGTGTCCAAAGTGCACAATAAATTAATGCATCTTGAGACATGATTTTAGAGCAATACACTATACTTTTTGATTTTGCACTCCATTGTTACTCGTTTAGTAGCAAAATAAGGGATCTTTCAAAGTTAAAGTCTTTTTGACCTCGTTTCAACACAATTAGAAAGAGTTTTCGCTTTCTTACTCCTTTGGGAGTAAGGAGCGGTAGCTCCTAAAGTGATAACTCCAGGAGTATTGTTTTTACTTTACATGCGAGCAATATACACTTCAATGTTAAGAAAGTTTTGTGATTTTGAATAATTTATCGAAATAAAATAGTATAAAATAAATCTTAAAGGAAAATAATGGAAGCACACTTCTATACAAATTAACAGACGACGCATTAAATCAAACATTTTGCATATTATTTTCTGAAGCAAAACATTTTTCAGATCGTCCAACTTCTAATGGAAACCAGGTTTGAAATGTGGATATCCTTATGTTGGCTATCGTCCAGAGAATCGAAAATTCTACATTCATGCAGCGTCAGTCAACTATGTAAACTTAAAGTACCTGAGTGACGGCACCATAGTGAAAAACTGATCCTACGTGCAATTACTTTAGCAAACGGAGCCATCCTCGGCCACTGCACTAGTTCTGCCAATCTTTTATGAATTTGG
The DNA here is from genome assembly GCF_013731165.1 of Rhagoletis pomonella. NCBI lineage: Eukaryota > Metazoa > Arthropoda > Insecta > Diptera > Tephritidae > Rhagoletis > Rhagoletis pomonella. Next base: position 25,771 of record NW_023459347.1, on the reverse strand, counting down.
GAATATATTTATGTATGTACATTAGGGCGGGTCGATTTAAAAATCGCTCATTGCTCTGTGAAAATCGTATTCTAGGGATCAAAATAAGAAACTTTGCCGAAGGAACCATACCTCTAAAACGAATTCTGATGTCCCCCAATTTGGGTCGAACTTTTGGGTAGGGGCAAATTTTGAAAAATCCCACTTTGACCCATTTAGAGTGCTCCAATCGAGTCCAAATGTATGACCGATCCACCCATGCCAGTGGCACACCCCCTGGAACTCCCCTGGGGGGTTCCCCATACAATCATTTCAAAAAATCACCATTTTTGGCCTTTACATGAAAAAA
>NW_023459347.1:7347-25343 GCF_013731165.1 Rhagoletis pomonella | reverse complement strand
CTTGGAACGTACATATGAGCGCTGCCCCCGACACGATGTCAAAATCGTGCTTGGCGATTTTAATGCCAAGGTGGGCAAGGAAGGGATCTTTGGCGCCACTGTCGGAAAATTCAGCCTCCACGACGAAACGTCCGATAACGGACTGAGGCTGATCGACTTCGCCGGGGCCCGAAATATGGTAATATGTAGTACTAGGTTCCAGCATAAGAACATCCACCAAGCTACATGGCTGTTTCCAGATCGAAAAACGAGAAACCAAATCGATCATGTTGTGATAGACGGAAGGCATGCTTCAAGCGTTTTGGACGTACGTACACTCCGAGGGCCAAACATCGACTCGGACCACTATCTTGTTGTAGCCAAGATACGCACCCGCCTCTGTGCAGCAAAAAATGTGCGCCCAACAATGCAAGGAAAGCTTAACGTCGAAAAGCTGCAATCACAACAGACGGCCAATTTATTCGCCACTCGACTCACACACCTGCTCTCTGAGAGCACTCTTCAACAATCCGACGTACGCGAGCAGTGGAACCACATTTCCCGATCATTAAGTACCGCCGCCGAAGAAGTAGTTGGATTTCAGCGAGCCCGAAAGAACAACTGGTATGATGAGGAATGTCAAGAAGCCGCAGAGAAAAAAGATGCCGCCTACAGGGCCACGCTGCGATCGGGCGCAACGCGAGCCATGTGGGACCGTTATAGGGAACTGAAGAAGGAAGCGAGACGTATTTGCCGCAATAAGAAGAGAGAGGCCGAAATACGTGAGTGCGAAGAGCTTGAGATGCTGGCCGACAGGAAGAACGCCCGAAAATTCTACCAGAGGGTTAGGCGACTTACGGAAGGTTTCAAGACCGGGGCGAACTCCTGTAAGAACAACAATGGCGACCTAGTGACCGATGTCCAGAATATACTTAAATTGTGGAGGGAACACTTTTATAACCTACTGAATGGTAGCAGCGCTGAAATTAGTGAGGAAGACGAACCCGAGTCCCCAGTCGATGATGATGGAGTAGCTGTCCCACCGCCTGACTATGACGAGGTACGAATAGCGATTACGCGGCTGAAAAACAACAAAGCTGCTGGAGCTGACGGCCTGCCAGCCGAGCTATTCAAGTACGGCGGCGAGGAGCTGATGAGGTGCATGCATCAGCTCGTATGCAGAATATGGTCAGATGAACGCATGCCCGACGACTGGAATTTAAGTGTGCTCTGCCCAATCCACAAGAAAGGCGACCCCGCCATACGCGCCAACTACCGCGGAATTAGCCTTCTAAGCATAGGTTACAAGGTCTTATTGAGCGTATTGTGCGAAAGACTGAAGCCCACCGTCAACGAGCTGATTGGACCTTATCAGTGTGGCTTTAGGCCTGGAAAATCCACCATAGATCAGGTATTCACAATAGGCCAAATCTTGGAAAAGACCCGCGAGAATAGGATCGACACACACCATCTATTTGTCGATTTCAAAGCCGCTTTCGACAGCACGAAGAGAAGTTGCCTTTATGCCGCGATGTCTGAATTTGGTATCCCCGCGAAACTAATACGGCTGTGTAAAATGACGTTGAGCAATACCACCAGCTCCGTCAGAATAGGGAAGGACCTCTCCGAGCCGTTTGATACCAAACGAGGTTTCAGACAAGGGGACCCCCTTTCGTGTGATTTCTTTAATCTTATGTTGGAGAAGATAATAAGAGCCGCAGAACTGAACCGCACAGGCACAATACTTTATAAGAGCGTACAATTGCTGGCGTATGCCGACGACATCGATATTATCGGTAAAAACAAGGGCTACGTCTGTTCTGCCTTCTAGGGATTGGATAGAGAAGCAAAGCGAATGCGTCTGGTGGTGAACGAGGACAAAACGAAGTATCTCCTGTCAGCACACAAACAGTCAGAGCATACGCGTCTTGGCACCCACGTCACTGTTGACAGTTACAAGTTTGAAAAAGTAGACGACTTCGTTTATTTGGGAACCAGCATTAACACCAATAATAATGTCAGCCTTGAAATCCAACGGAGAATCACTCTTGCCAACAAGTGCTACTTTGGGCTGAGTAGGCAATTGAGAAGTAAAGTCCTCTCTCGTCGTACAAAGATCACACTCTATAAGTCACTCATCATGCCTGTGCTGGTGTATGGCGCGGAAGCATGGACAATGAAAGCATCTGATGAGGCGGCTCTTGGAGTTTTCGAGAGAAAGATTCTGCCAAAGATTTACGGACCTTTACGCGTTGGTGATGGCGAATATCGCAGACGATTTAACGATGAGCTGTATGATCTTTACAACGATATAGACATAGTGCAGCGAATTAAAATTCAGCGGCTCCGCTGGCTTGGCCATGTCGTTCGGATGGACAGAAACGCTCCTGCTCTGAAAATATTCAACGCGGGCCGCGATGCTGGGAACAGAGGAAGAGGAAGGCCTCCTCTGCGTTGGAAAGACCAGGTGGAGAAGGACTTGGCTTCACTTGGCATTTTCAATTGGCGTCAGTTAGCACAGAAGAGATATGACTGGCGTGCTGTTTTGGACTCGGCCAAAATCGCTTAGGCGGTTACAGCGCCAAATAAGAAGAAGAAGGCACATAACATTTAATTATAAATTCAACCAGAATTCTTAAATTTGCATCTGGATTTTCCGTTGTCACGTATAATCGCAATAGTCTAGCGGCCTTGGTGAGCCACCGAGAATGTACAATTTTCCCTGGTTTGATGTTAGCCAGATCCACCGGAACCACGCCGCTAGAAATTGCATGGGCCATGTCGTATAAGCACTTCGAATCGGTGGAAAATTCAATTTTTTCTGGAGCAGGGGGCATATTTGCAACTCTATTTTCTGGAAGCCGTCCACCACCTGAAAATATATAATAATAAATTAAATAAAAATGGTTGACAATTATAATAAATGAGTGATAGCAATAACTTACCGGAAGAGTTTCATAAGTTTCGATTTGACGGCTCAGTTTTCCGGTTGCCGATCTTGGTCCAGTGCTGGTTGATTTATCCAAAGCTTCAAACAAATGCCGAAACGGAAGTTCGTTGAAGTGTAGAAGGCAAACGAACCAATGCAATGGTCTTTTTAACAGCAATTCGAATCGTCGTATAATTCCACCGTGTGGGCCAGTGTTTGTTGGCTCACCGTCAGTGCATATTCCAATTAATGCATCCAGTGATATATATTTATCGTTGAAAAACCCATTTAATTTGGTTGTTTTGTATTCAGCGGTTTCATGTTCCAGTCTTACGTAACCAATCAATTCAGAATTGGGTTCTCTCAAAATAACAAGATGAGGTTCTTTTACCATCCTAGTATGATACTTCTCATCAATTTTATCTATCGTTAAAGTATCATCTTTTCTGCCATCGAATGAAAACGCTAACAAATTGGTATCATCTAACCGTTTGCGAAGCACTTCTTGTCTGCATTTCTCTTTTTCTCTGCGAACTTTCGATTTATCCATGATGAGAGGTTTCCCATGCTTATCTTTAATTTTAAAATCTTGCAAAAGAGCGGTTCCCAATGCTGATGCTACTCTGTCAGGCACACCAAATCTGTCACATACCAAGGCAAAGTTAAAACAATCGTATCTCTCTGTGTATTGTGAACTTGTGCTTCTATCCATATCTTCTTGAACCGGTGGCGGTGCGTATGTTGAATCATCGGGATCTTGGTATGTTGGCATTGATGACATAGACGTTGCTCCTTGCTCTTCAGTTTCCATCACAAATGCATCCATTGTTAGTCTTCTCTGATTAAGTTGATCGTGCATGAACTCTTTGAGGCGTTCGGGAACCCAGCCGCATGCACATGGAGCTGCCTTCAAATCGCATTTACATGTTCCAATGTAAAAAATTGTTTCCAGAGATTTTACATACTCTGTAAATTGTTGGGTGTTGTTTCTTCTTTTGATTTGCTCTTGATACTTGTCAAGCAATTTATTAAATACACTTTTTTCAGCATTATTTTCATACCAAGTTTTTCCCAAATTCCAATCAACTTATCTTGTACTTGAATAGTGAATGATTTATGGGAAAACTTTTTTTGTTCTGTTTTAGCACGTTCGCTTAAGTAAAAATAATATCTCAAGATATCCAGATGGGTTGGTAAATTAAGATCAGTTAAATCAGTAGACACACCAAAAACAGTAACATCATGCTTGGGTATATGACTCATTGGGTTTTCGATAGTTGTTGATGTAGTTGCTTCATCTTGCGGTGTAGAGGATGGTGGATTCATTGTAAACTTTTTGATTTGGAATGGTCACTTCACTTATTATTTTTTTTGAAATATTTTTTTATCTGAAATTAGCACTTCACACTTTGAGTTCTTCACAACGACTTAATGCATTCACAAAAACTGTTGCGTTATATATGGTCTACGAGACGAGGTAATAAGAATAAAATGGTAATTTCAATTCTACCTGCTGTGTCTTGTGGTGGCTTAAAAAAAACAACACAAGCAATTTTACGATCTGCAATTGTGTCACAGTGATACCTTCATTGTTTAAAAGGGTTGCGGTGCATTCCAGTGATACCTTAATTGTTAAAATGGTTGCAAAAAACGCGCATTTCTTAAGAAGGTGCCTTAAAATACCCACAAAAAGGGTTGTAAAAACAACCTTCATTTCTTAAGTAGGTGCTATAAAAAAACTACACAAGTAAGTTTACGACATGCAGCTGTGTCTTAAAAAACGCACACAAGCAATTTTCCGATTTGCAATTGTGTCACAGTGATACCTTCATTTTTTAAAACGGTTGAATAAAAAACCCACACAACTATGTTTACGACATGCAAATGCATCACAGTGATGCCTTGGTTTTAAAAGGGTTGTAAAAACGCTAATTTCTAAAAATTTTTTTTAATTTCTTTTCTATTACTAAGTTAAATTCATTTTTTCATTTACATATGTTCTGACTAAATAAATTTCTAAAGAGAAAAATAAACTCCAAAAAGAAAAAACAGGCATTTCGCTGATTATTTCATGTAAAGCGCAAAACCGGCGACTTTTTGAAATGTTTGTATGGGGTGTGCCACTGGCATCGGTGGGTCGGGCCTCCAAAGTTAGTGGGGGTCGGTCATACATTTGGACTCGATTGGAGCACTCTAAATGGGTCAAAGTGGGATTTTTCAAAATTTGCCCCTACCCAAAAGTTCGACCCAAATTGGGGGACATCAGAATTCGTTTTAGAGGTATGGTTCCTTCGGCAAAGTTTCTTATTTTGATCCCTAGAATATGATTTTCACAGAGCAATGGGCGATTTTTTTGCCTCCCCACAAATCGACCCGGCCTAATGTACATATATATATGATTAACCTACGAAAAATAAAACAAGCGAGTTAATCTAAAATGCACGTTTAACATTAATATACACCCCTATTCTGCAACTCTTTTGTATTCGGATTTTGCTACGAATCGTAGAAATAGTATGCTGCAATCCGAATCGTATTTTCGAACTTTCGAAATTCGTAACAATTGCATGCCTAAAAACGAACGAGTAAGTTTCTTTGCGTAATTTTGTACGAAAACAATTCTGTGTCGGAGGCGAAATAAAAGATGTAAATCGATGTGTGTTTGCAAGAAATATTGGTGGTGTTCATTTAAACCATAGATGGGCACACCAATACAGTCTCATTTTGTCATGGTATTCGTGAATCGCGCTGAGTAACAGTTGCCACTTTTCTATATTGTACAAAAGTGCGTCGTTTTTTGCGCGTGTTTGAAAACGCTCTTACAAATTTATATTTAATTTGTATTATGAACATGAAACGAAAATAATAAAATATAATAAAAAAATAATGAAGAAATAATTTCAAATAATGAATTATGAAATTAATTTTTATAAGTACATATGTACGCGCATGAAAAGTGATTTTAATTTAATTTCATTAAACTAATGTTTTATAAAATGATAGTTTATTCAACAACAAAATTCACGAATTTAAAATTTCTAAACTTTGTAAAAAACTCAGTATTCAATAAAGTATACTAAATATATTAAATTGCCGTATCGTACATACATATATACATAAAACCCATTACAAAACACTTTAAATTGGTTTACACAGTTCGGCAGTTTGACTTTTTTACCATGACAAATAATGTTGCCTTATATTAAAAGTACGATTCCAAGTAGTCGTATTACCACGTAACAAGCATTGGCCATTATTGGCTTTTCTTAAAACCAAAAACTATAATTGGCACTCATACGCAGCCATTTTGGGCATTGTTACATATATAGGTGGCAACAACGCGCTAAAATTACGAATAAAAATATTCAAGGCGAAGCGTGGTGTTACTCTCATGAAAACTGAAAGCAGACTGAAGTGAAATTCGCTGCGTCGTTTCTGTATACGTATAAGCGCTGCGACGCAGACGCTACTCGCGAGTAGCGTTTTGCCCATCATTGATTTAAACAGATAAATTTGCCTTTCGCATATACGTATATTTTTATCCACTGCTTTATATAAACGAGAAAAAGAATCTTTGTTGCCCCTTATCGAGAAACTTGGGTCCGGTTTAGTTATTTGTACAACGATTTTCGGTTGTTGTGTCCAAACGCATAACCGAATCCAAAAACACGTGTAATCAAAGGATTCACATTTTATTTAAGATAAATGTTTCAAATTTCCTACCACTAGCTTATTAATAAACTCGGTTTGCACTATACACTTTTTTGCAAATTTCGACGTGGGTTCTGCGCAAAAATACTGTGAACGCAGAACACAAGAAATGTTGTATACCTTTGACATTCGAAAGCCCCTCTTCCCCGCAACACAGAAAGGAGAATTCTACTTGATAAGAGTTATAATCCCTAAGCGCGGCCGAAGGCAGAAGCAAGCGCAACAGGTGGTGGACCCAACAAAGTGCATGTTTTCAATGGCTTGGAAGAAGCTGTTATTGCATTAACTGGATTGAGAATCAGAGCTTCAGGCATAGGAGGAGTTCTGGCTTGTCGTTCAACAATTCAACCAGAAGCTGACATAGATGCGCCCATGGTAACATAGCGCCCGCTTACTCTGCTGCTATAATTGCAAATACATCAGAATCCATAATTTTCCTCAAAATATGTAAAATTAACCAATTTTACAATAAACAAGCACATGATGAGTGTTTTTTTAATTCCTTTCCACTTTGTTTTCCTTCATTCAGCTATCTTTGAAAAACAACTGATAGCTGGCAATGCTTCACACGTTTCCGCAAGGGTTGCAGCATTTTCGTTTCGGGTTCTAGAATAAGGGGGATAGTCTCATTTTTCTGTGAGGAGGTAGTTTTAAGAATAGGAAAATTTTTTGCACTTCAAGAGGTTTCCGGAATGTCATTAATAGGAGTATTCCCTTAGTGCTCGTTTGGGGGGAATTAGGGATCTTGGTCTGTGTACCCTCTTTGATTGTTTCTTTGGGAAGCTTGTTGGAGATTATTTTGAGGGTACTCCTTTATTACTCGTTAAGGAGGTTTCTAAAATTATATTTCTGTATGCATTCCCTGATTGCTTGTTTAGGAGGTCAAAGTGATTACTCGCCCTTCTAGGAGATCCCGTGTTAAAGGGAGCATACAAAATACCACCCTTATACACACAAGTATAGGGAGCCATGGGGAGTAATCGTAAACTAGCAAAGAGAGTTCTCATTGTGCAATCAAACGATGATCCCAAGTTCTACTGGGTACATACAACCAAAGGAAAAATAAATCATTCTTTTAAACAACAAAAAGAAAAAAATGAGGGCTACGAAAATTCTGCATATTTGTTTGATTCCGGGTTGAAGTTTTTCAAATTCCCAAAGCTCCATTTTATTAGAAATAGGTAAGTGGTTAAAAGCTTGTGACGTCAATGAAGAAAATCTTCCAAAACTATCATTTATTTGTGCTACGTATTTCGCCCTAACGGATATATGGATGTAAGTAACTATTAGCAAAAACAAAACCATTTTATGTAATAATAAAAAGCTGTTATGTTAAATATACAAAACAATATACTACATATTTTCGTAAGCGCCATTTGACGATTTTTAGTTGTAGATGCAGTTATATATTTTAAAATAAGATATTTTTCTATTGGTGTTATAATTTTTTAGATATCTCCTTTAGTTTCCGATATACTGAGTATAGAGTATCGTTACTTTACTTTTATTACATTTTTTGCAACATATGTAATTCAAGTGGCTGCAAAATTTTTGACAAACGTATCATACTACAGAATTTTATGTAAGAAAATCCTTAACTCAAAGTAATTAACATTAATAAAAAATTATTTAAGAACTTCGTGAACTAGAAACATTCTTCGAGACTTTGGGGAAAATTTATTGTCGTTGGAAATTGCACTCCAAACTTCAATCGCGATTTCCAAAACCTGCCGAAAGTACCATATCAAAATCTTTTTTCCAGGCAACGCGTCGACGACGGTATTTATATAGTGATAATTTGTTTTAAACTAGAAAAGACTATGGGTCATTAAAAACCGCAGATTCTTCTCCCATTCCGAAACACAATCGTTTATATTTTATTCCTAACAATATGGCAAAGCCGCTTGTAATATATACAAGTTATGTAACTTCAAAAATGCCTATTCGAGCGAGGTAATTTAGGGTCCAGAAGTCCTCGTGATTCCAGCAACGGGGATCATTGAGGAAGCCGATTCTTTAAGATAATCTTTTACTTACTTTACGAATGCCCTAGCCTCCAATGGTATTAATAAATTGGGTTTTTTGTATAATATAAAAAATTCACGTTTATTGCTAAATATAGTAAATGTATAGAAATGAGTTGACTCACCCGAGGTGTCGCTGACTGTCGTTCAGAAAATAGAAAGATAGAAAGGCTTGAAGCCCAATCTATAGCCTCCACGGAAGGTGGAGACTGCCAACGGTATCGGCTAACAGGACTCGTGCCAAAAATTACATTCCAAAATATGTATGTACTTCAACAATTCATAAACTCATTTTTGGGTTTTGGCTTAAATACTAAACCTAATTGGCCTCCTCTTCGTCGTCTTCTTTAGCTCCAACCATAGGGGGTAGCTCCTGATATGACCCAGCCAAACATAGTATTTTGCGCAACTGGTCTAATGGGTGTCGCTGGTATCAATCCCGGACGCAAAATTACCGCATATGCGTCGGCTCCTAATACCATAGATATGGCACTCGCGCGGTAAAAGGTTGGGTCGGCTAAGCGCAGATTGTCGGACTCATCTGCGACACGCGCGTCGAATGTGCACTATGGGGCGATTGAGTATTAAAGGGCACTGCTCGCTCTCACCTCTCGGTAATGCGTCTCCGCGCTAGGGCTCTTGCGATTGTGCAATGAGGCTGCCCTGGGTCGATGATGGCTCGCACAGATTGAATTCTTCCTCTCGACATCACCTTGAACATCGCCGTAGGTGTAAGTACTGATAAGCCCAGAGCACTTCGAGCAGAACCTTGGATTCGCTCTCGGGCGTCTCTCACACCTCTGCGGCGTGGCGGGTTGCGGCGCGTGTGTCGGCGAGAACGCGGGCGTCTTTTTTTGATAGTTCTTGGGGTTCGCTGGACCGCCGACCAGATACCCGACAGAGGTAGTCTGAATACCGGTGGCTCGCTTAATTCAGACGCGTCTGCAATAGCTTGGAGGTCCTCATCACTGGCGTCGATCTCTAGAACCTCTTCACTTGACTCAGTTAACGCTTGAGCATGGTATGGATGGTGGTGCCGGATTGGCAGGACGTCGGGAGCATTTGGGTCCTGCGACCCGTATTCCTGCCGCCTAGAAGCTTCCCAAAGGTGGAGGAGACTGTGGTGTCATTCTTGGCATCGCTCACAGTTTCTTGGTGATGAGCAATTGCTGGACATGTGTCTCGTCGAAAGGCAGTTGGCGCAGTAGCGGTGAAGGAGGACAGCTCGAAGTCTTTCCTCAGGCTCCATTCGGCGGAACTGGCGGCAAAACAGCAAGCGGTGGTTGCGCTTGCAGACAGGGCATCGATACCACTCTTGGGCTGCGTTTGAGTTAGCTCGAACCATATTGTAAAATTCTGTAAGTAGAAAAAAAGTTAGTTTGTATTCACGAGAGGGAGTAGTACTACGACTCGCACGCGATTGTCTTGCCCTAAAAAACCTTAACAACTCTGCCAAGTCGCCATTCATTTGGGGGTAGGTTTTCCTCTTTGATAACCACGAAATCATCGACTTCGATATCTTTTCGAGTTCTTTTAGGTATTCCTCCTTCCATCGCCGACAAAATCCTTTACATGGCTCTGATTCTTTGCCAGCGGTTGAGGATTGACATCGGATTTCCACTTATTTCCGGTTACGCAAATGCTAGCGGGCTGCCGTTAAGAAAATGTCCTGGCGTGAGGGGTTCTGTGCATTCGGGATTGTCTGAAAGCGGACTAATAGGTCTCAAGTTCAGACACGGCTCTATTTTGGCTAGCAAGGTTGAAGACTTTTCCATCGTAAAACGCATGGTTTTGGCTACTTTCCGGAAATGGATATTGAAGCTCGTCACTCCTGCTTCGCACAGCCCTCCCATATGTGGGGTTCCTGGCGGAATGAAGTGCCAGTCGATTTGTTGATGGGCGTACGACTGGGTGGTAAGTCTCGATGTTTCGTTCATGAAGTTTCTGAAATCCTGTCTCAATGCTTTGTTGGCTCCTACGAAGTTCGTCCTGTTGTCAGAGTGCACTTTCCAAGGATAACCGCGTCGTGGCACAAACCTTGAAAAGGCCGCTAGAAAGGTGGAAGCTGATAAATCACTAGTTGCCCCCAGGTGTATTGCCTTTGTTGCGAAGCAAACAAAAACGCACGCATATCCCTTTATTATAAGCGCCAGTCAAATCCACGCCGGTATTCGTGAAGAGCCGGGACACATCCGGGAGTGCTGCCATAAGGTGTTCTCGTGTCATCTTCCTGTAAATGAGACAAACCTTACAATTATGTATTACGCTTTTTATAAAATTTTTAATCCGCACGATCCAATATTCTTATCTCAGAAGTCTCAGCATAAGTTGATTTCCCCCGGTGTCAGGTGTGAGAATATGACTAGAAGTCAGGAGAATTGGCATCGAGAAAAGGGTTGAGAGTGTTAATGGAACTCTTTGCGCCCACTGGCCTAGATGCTGCGAGCGGCTTATACCCATTGGAGTAGCACCTCTTCTGAGCTAAAGAATGAGGCGCGTTCTTACCCGCCTAATGTCTTCGGAGGTTATTTGTGATGTTTCCTCTCGCGGGGACACTTTGTGAACAGGATGCGGTTAGTAATAAAATTGGAAAATCCGTGCTATTACCCGCAAAGCACGAGAGAAATCTGAGAATCATTCCAAAATGTCCGGCAATTCCGTATTATGTGCTGCATGGCCCCGAACTACCTTTTGTTCTACCTCCGTTTCCATTGTCCATTTTTGAGGCCATCCAGATGGGTGCGCCTTCAACCAACTTGGACCTTGCCACCATAGAGTGCTTTTTGCTAGTTCTTGAGGGGATACGCCGCGGCTCCCTAGATCCGCTGGGTTATCACCCGAATCCACATGATTCCACCCTCTCACTCCAACAAGTTCCTCGAATTTGGCGACCCTATTCGCAAGGTGGTAAAACAATAGGGTGGCTACCGTAACTACGACAGCACGATGATGGAGTGACATTTGTATATCACTGGCTGGGAGATTTCGAAGTGTGGAAGTAATGCATTGATTAGTTCGGCCAAACTTAGCGCCCCGCACAGCTCTAATCGAGGTAGAGAGACGGTTTTCACGGATGCTACCTTCGTTTTACGTACAAGTAAATTTACAAATGGGATATTGTTCGAGTAACGTAAAGGGCGCCGCATAAGCCTTCTCTGATGCATCACAAAACCCATGAAATTCAATTTCAGTCCAAGGTGTGAAATTGATCCACCTTGGAATTTTAATATCTGAAATGTGAATATAATTTTCAAGAAAGTTCTCCCACTGCTGGTAAAGGGTTTGAGGTAGACTATCATCCCAATCTATCTTGGTTAGCCATACATTACATACGAATTTTCGCCTCTACCACAACGGGGCCCAACAACCCTGCAGGGTCAAATACAAAATGAAACATGTCGTGAGCAGCATTCCATCGAATTCCCAACCAGAAATCCAGAAGCCACATCTGATTCTTTGTTCAGAGAGTTGCTCGACTGAAGATATAAATAACCAAGAGTTACAGATAAAAACGTACAAACTTGTTCGTTGTAATTCGCATAGTAGACATACGGGCGGTATATTAGTATACGTACATGAATCTATTGAATATTCCACAAGTTATAACTCCACATATGGAAAAAATCTTTGGTGTGTTATACTCAAAATTAAAAATATTTTTCCCCAATACCAAATAGGCTTAATCTATCATTCTCCTAGCTCAAGTGATGCAGACTTTATTTTACACTTAAACGATATTTTAAACAATAATTGCTTAACACATGATAATGTTGTAATCTTTACAAAAGTACAACTTACAGTAGGCTGTTAGTGGACTTATTTCAGTCTTTCGAAATGGACCAAAAAATTGATTTTTATACGCGAAAAGGGGATAACTCAGAGACAATGATAGACCTATTATTTACCAACAGCCAATATGTTTCTTGTAAAAGACTGGATGACCATCGAGTTACGGATCACGAAACTGTCTACTTTAAAATCAAGTTGGAAAGAATGCTTCAAATGAGAGCTAGGAAAATGATAACTTCTTGGGAATATTACACTAGTGATTGCCTTGTTGACCAATTGCGGCAATCTAATTATAGCCATTTTGAGAATTTAAGTATCGATAATAAGGTTGCATTATTGAATAATACATTATCAAATGCTATGAGCATTTTGACATATTCGAAAGAAATCAGTGTTAAACTGATGAACAAGTGGTATGATTTCGAACTGGCAAACCTAAACAAGCATAAGTTAAATCTCTACAATAACGCTCTCCAGTCGGGGGATTGGAACGAATATAATATTACCCGGCGTAAATACAAACGACTAATAAAGGTTAAAAAGGCTAAATACATGGAACACAAAACAACATGTAATGCAGGAGATAGCAAGGCCATGTGGAAACACTTGAAAAATTGCATATCAATGTCTAAAGATAATAGTGTCATTAATAAAATAGTAATAAAAGGCCAACTTTTCACACATGAAAGTGAAATAGCACAGTCACTGAATAACTACTTCATTGACAGTGTGATGGAAATCAGCTTAAATATTGATCCTAGTAATCGTGAAATAATGTCTATTGGTAATGGAGCAATTAGCTTAAAATTCCAAAGCGTATCAACGAATGACATCCTAGATATAGTTAGAAAATTCAAAAATAAGATTGGTGGTAAGAAACTATTATCCGAAGGAGTCATTAAAGACTCTATAACTTATACTGGGTATTTTTACACTCGAATTGTTAACGAAAGTCTAGAGAAAGGTATAGTCCCAAATCACTGGAAAACTTCCATTGTCGTACCAGTGGAAAAAACAAAAAATACTATTAAAGCTGATGAGATTAGACCTACAAACACATTGCCCTGTGATGAAAAGATAATTGAAACAGTGGTTAAAAATCATCTTGTACAATATTTGGAAAATAATAAGATTATTATACCACAACAATCAGGTTTCCGTAAAAGGCATTCCTGTGAAAGCGCTTTGAACCTGGTCATTGCTAACTGGAAAGAAGACCTGAGCAGGAATAAACATATAATAGCTGTATTTTTAGACTTAAAACGTGCCTTTAAGACGATCGACCATAAACTGTTACAAAAAAAGCTATTCAATATAGGCGTAAATGGTATCGAACTAAAGTGGTTTGAAAACTTCATTACGAATCGATATCAAAGAACTGCGATTGGATCATCAATATCCGATAAAAGAAGTGTATCTGTCGGACTGTTTCAAGGATCTGTGCTAGCTCCAATTTTGTTCAATATATATATTAATGACATTATTAATTGCATAAAGTATTGCGATATTAAGTTATTTGCTGATAATACGTTGCTTATGCTAAGTGGAGAGAATATGGCTGAAATAGCGTCTAAATTGCAAGATGACTTAAATAAAGTATACGATTGGTTATGTTTGAACAGACGTAAATTGAATGTCAATAAAACTAAGTTTATGGTTATATCAAGGCGAAATTTTGAGAACAGTGAGTTGCTAACTCTAAATATAAACAACGAAGCACTGGAAAAAGTTAATACATTCAAATACCTAGGAATAAAGATCGATGATAAACTAGTCTTTAACGAACACACTGATTATACCTGATGAACCTCATTTTATTTATTGTCCAACTATTTGTTTCAAAATGAGAGATAGTCTAATTTATAAACTGCAAAAGCAACAGAACAGAGCCATGCGATTCATCCTTAGAAAACGTTATGACACACCTATCAGAGACATGTTGGCCGAATTAAATTGGCTGAGTGTTAAACAACAGCTTTTTTACTACACAATGAAATTTATTAGGAACATTGTAGATGGCAACTTGCCTGATTACTTAAAAAGCAACATAAAGTATGTCTATAATGAACACTCCAAAAATACTCGAAATAAAAATGATTTCAATCTACCTGCTTATAAAACGGACGCAGATAAATGTAACTAGTATTATAAAGGATTAAGATGCTTTAATGAATTACCAAATGATGTTAAATCAAGCAATATGAATGAATTTAAACAAAAATTTTATAATTATTGTAGGATCCTTCCTATTTAGTGATGCATGGGCAATCTTCCAGACTTTCAATAGCAATGCATACGCACCAAGTATACTGTTGCATTACGCCAACACATACTCTTCCGCACGCATCCGAAAAGCAGCCGAGGCTCATCACAAAACGCATCACTAGATCAAACCTGTGAATCGCTGTTTAGATGCTTGTTTCGCACTTTGCATGCATACGCGATGGCTCAACCGCAACCAAATAGTGCAATCATTGTAATGATTTGTTTTGGAAGTATGCCTCATTGTTTTTCACTGCAGTTGGTGTCCATATAAATGGCCTATACTTTATACTTTGTCTAGGCTTTAAATTATAGATCCTAAATCTACATAAATATGTATATGCATATAAGTTTAAGCTAGGCTTAATTAAACTGTAAGAATTAAATAAATAAAATTAAATTAAAAACAACGAAATTATGCATATGGGTGTTTCCATCGGAAGGTCCACCACGACAAAAAAAAAATAAAAGTCTTATATCTAAAGTATTTACGGGCCGATTTGTCCGCTTTTTAAAATATATACTGGCTATGTAAGTAGAATCACGTTTGCGTAAAATGGTCTTCCTAGGTGGCGCCAAGGTTGAGATATTTCGAAAATCCGTATTATGGTCCGATTTGGTTCGAATTTGGCGTATGTAATTGAAACATAATAAGTCATAGATTTCCAACAAATTCACCCTGAATTGGCGCTGAAGTCAAAATATAAAGTATATTCTACATAAAATACATGTTTTATTTGCGTTAAAAATTCATTTAAAAGCAATATTAACGAAAATAAAGGACGGAAATCTATGTCAGGTGACGCTACGTCACGTGACGTTTCACACTTGGGGTTGTAAAAGAAAATTGAAAGAAGTTGCATTAATTCAAAAAACTCTAAAAACAACTAGAATTGCTCCAAATCCTATTAAAATAAGTTTCATGAAAATAGCCATCCACAATTTGCAGAGTTTTGCGATTTTGTAAGAAAAGAAAAAATCTACTTCCATTTTTTGTCACGTAACGACACTCCCTTTAAATGCTTATATTTCAGGGCCAAGCAGTTTGATTGTTTTTGTTATTCGGTTAAATATAGAGCTAATTATGTGCTATACAATGGCCCAAAAAAGTTAAAGAAAACAAATGGTATTCCTTGTTTGTATCACATTGAAAGGTACGACTGTCACGTAAATAAGCGACGTATGGAAATACCCATATGCACACTTTCGTTTGAAAACCGAAATAATGCATATGAGAAAAACGAAGTAATGCATACAAGCACAGTTTCGGTTGAAAACCGAAATAATGCTTATGTGAAAAACGAAGTAATGCATACATGCACAGTTTCGGTTGAAAACCAAAATAATGCATATGTCAAAAACCGAAATAGTGCAAACACATATTAGTTGCGTTCCAGGTGCTCACGGTATTCGGAATGTTCACGATTTGCCGGTTTTTTGCAGGAAAACGTTGCAGGCACCAAAAATCCTGCAAGTCAAACCACTTTTGTGAGAGTAACTTGCACTGTCTCTGAGTCAGAAGTTGCAGGTTTTAGTCCGAAATTTGTCTTCCTACAAGTTCATGAAAATTCATACGATAGGCAGGGTTGCATGTGTAAACGAAAACAGAAAGCAAAGAACCTTAATCGCCACGGAGACAATCAAATAAATACGTCAAGCATTGCATATGTGTGAGGTTGATTCGTGTCTTGCCCGCAAACTTTCAAATAAGCGCGTCAATTCAACAAACAATTTATTTTTCTTGTCCGCGCATTTGCTCACCACGACAATCAGAAGGCAAGTGCGCTAGTTTTTTGTCAAGGATAAGTAACACGAGACGGTTGAAATATGTTTAACAAATAAATAAAAGCGTTCTGACTGCGAGTCAAAAATCAATTGTCTTTATTTCGATTTTTCAATTCTATTTATACAGTTCTTAAACTTATTTACTTCTATAATTTCTTATGTACTATAATACTCATTTACTCTAAATCTTACATACTAATCGTACAAACATACATATGTAATAATAATAATAGATTGGCGCTTACACATATGTTAGTGTTTGGCTGAGCTTCTCCTCCGATTTGTGGCGTGCGCCTTGATGTTGTCACACAAAGTGGAGGGACCTACAGTTTGACGCCGACTCCGAACGGCGATTGTATTTTTATGAGAAGCTGTTTTTCATGGCACAAATACACTCGGAGGTTTGCCATTGCCTGCCGAGGGGCGACCGCTGTTGAGAAAAAACCTTTTTTCTAAATTTTTATGCGATGTTGCTTTGACCAGGGCTTGAACCCAGGCGCTGCGGAGTGGAAGCGCGCACTGCTTACCACTACACCACGGCGGCCGCGCACTGCTTATACTTATGCACATACATATGAGTATTGGCTTAGCTTACAGAAATATATACATATATGCTTATGCTTATGGGAAAATGCAATGTAAACAGAAATCAAGCATTCAATTATATTTTGTGTGAACCACAATGTGTTTGCATTAGCGACAAAATAAGTTTAATGCACTTTTGGCGCGTGTGGAACTGTTATGTAGATATGCATTTCTGATATACTACACGGTTGATATAGATATTTGATCGTCTCCATGGCGCTTAACATTAAAAAAAATGGAAGCAGTTACAGGAAAAGTGGGTTTTTCGCGTTCCAGGTGACTTTTATCGTTTCGCTCTCGCTCCTCTCTTTCAAGTCAGTAATTTTGTTATTTGACAGTTTTGCAGGATTTTACTCGAAGTTATCTGGAACGCAACTATTAAAAGAACCAAATTATGTACAAATGTACATAAGAAAATGCAGATATAAAACATACACACCCCTAATGCGAGTATCGACTAGTAGTAGATAAACGGCTGTTAGTCGACTATCGATTATCCGTGTTATTTTCAATGTCGTTTTCTGGTTCAATAAGTGCGTGTGAATAGTTTATAGTCGGTCACATCCATCTACAAGCAAACAGTTGTAGAATGATGGGCGATTAAAAACTATTCACAGGGAACAAGCGCAGTTGAGGAAAAATAAAAAGTGTGCTTGGTCCCCCTTTTCACTGATTTTAAAGGCGTAAACAATTTTTGGTGGAAATTCATAGGGGCGGAGCTAAAGGGGGGTCAAGGTGGAATTTTCAATATTTTCAAAAGCTTATATATCAAAAACAATTTTCAAATCGTGGATATGGTTTGAAAGATAATTGAAAAACCTTTTATTTGATATGCATATTTTTATATATATTATAAACATATTTCGAAACAACTAAAAATACGAAATTATAACCCTTTTTTAATAAAAACGTACGTTTTTCTAAAAAAAGAC
>NW_023459347.1:0-7247 GCF_013731165.1 Rhagoletis pomonella | reverse complement strand
AACCCTCACGAAGTAGAATTCTCCTTTCTGTGCTGCCGAAGAAGAGGGGCTGAACACCTTTTGCGGAGAACACTGCTCTGTTAGGCGGCCTTCGGCCGCGCTTAGAGATTATAACCCTCACGAAGTATAATTCTCCTTTCTGTATTGCCGAAGAGGGGCTGAACCCCTTTTGAAGAGAACACCTTTCTGCGTAGGCGGCCTTCTGCCGCACTTAGGGTTTATACCCCTCACGAAGTAGAATTCTCCTTTCTGTGTTCCCGAAGAAGAGGGGCTAAACACCTTTCTGCGTAGACGGCCATCGGCCGCACTTAAGGATTATAACCCTCACGAAGTAAAATTCTCCTTTTTGTGTTGTTTATATGGAAAAAAGCTGAGGCAACATGTGCTTAAACCCAACTATATAAAATAATATATCAATTTAAAGGTATTTCTCAACTCTTTCTAATAAACACATCACTTAATATAGTTAATTACGCATTTTTTTAGAAAAACGTACATTTTTATTAAAAAATTGTTACAATTTCGTTTTTTAGTTTTTCTTGAAATATGTATATAAAGTATATCGTCGTTTAAAGTACAAAACCGCGTATCGTCATTCTGCAAAACCGTGTAACTGACATTGGCTGCCGAAAATTAGATTTGCTCACACAATCTCTTAGCTCAATCCTTACCCTGTAGGGAAACGAACTAGTGCGGAACTGGTTCGGTTCTAGTGCGTTTGGAACCATGACTAGTACGCGTTAATTCTCTTTTGCATGCTGGCGACTGGTGAATTTAACATTGCGATGTCCTAGGAAGTGTCAATTGTTCCCCGTTGTATCCCTTTGGCTCTAGTTCCGAACCAGTACTAAATTCGACAGATAAGATCTAGTTCGTTTTGCATCCCTTTTTCTATAATTCCGAACAAGTTCCAAATACGACAGATGAGATCGAGTTCGTTCTGCATCCCCTTTTCTTTAGTTCCAAACCAGTTCCTAATTCGACAAATGAGATCTAGTTCGATCTGCATCCATTTTTTATATGTAGTTCCCAACCTGTTATAAATTCGCCACCTTAGAGCTACATTTCTAATCAGGCTTGTCGAAACATATCCCTTCTATATTAAATACGATCGGTTGAAGGAAAGACAATACAATCACAAATGTTTATTATATGTAGTTCCCAACCTGTTATAAATTCGTCACCTTAGATCTACATTTCTAATCAGGCTTGTCGAAACATTTCCCTTCTATATTAAATACGATCGGTTGATGGAAGGACAATACAATCACAAATGTTTAAACGCATTTATTAAAAATTTATAAACCACATTAGTAGTAGTAGTAGTATTAAACTTAAGTAGTAAGTAAAAAACAAAACTGCATTCTGCTTAAAAGTAAAAATATTAGTTCACTTTGTTTTACTTGTCTAAATTTAAGCATATTGATTTTTAAGTAAATTCAGTTCTTTTTAAGCGAGTTCCAAACCTTATGCAAAATTAAAGAAAACTCTGCGAATTTCAATCCAAGTATTGCAATTTACACTCTTTAGAATAAAGTTCAGTACTCAGTTATTAGCCCATTCAATTTTAGTATAACAAAGTGCAAGTTTGAGGTAGCTAGGACTTACCATTGATATTTAGCAATTTTTTTTTGGTTGTTTGGTAAGTCCTAGCTTCCTCACACTTGCACTTCATTATACTAAAATTGAATGGGCTAAAAAACTTTTTCTAGAGAGCGTAAATAGAAAGTGAATTATTTTAATGAAATTTTGAGAATTTTCTTAAATTTTGCACAAGGTTTGGAACTCTGATTTTTGGGGATTTTGTTGTAGAATTGACCATATTTTTATAAAAAAAATTACCGAAAACTAAATTATTTAAAAAATAGTTGCCCGTATTGTAAAAAATTCGTTGTACCTAAACTTTATTGACTGACTGTATTAAGGTAGCTGTGCTGGATTGCATAAAAAAAAAAATTAATTTGTCTTTTCTTAAAAAAAAGGTAGCTCTGGTGGCTTGCATTTTTAAATAAATTTAGTGAGAAAGTGATAATTATTTAGACACTGTTTTTTTTTAAATGCCTCTTTTTCTGCAACTGCATTGCCTTTCTCAATTGTCCTACAGGATCTTGGGCTTTGTTTATGGAATCACTAAGTATAATGGTTATTAAGCAACTCAAAAATTATACCAGCGTGATTACCGACGTATCCTTTTGAGAGGTAGCCGCACCGTTATAAGAGGAATAGACCCAAACTTTTCAGGTCAAAATTTCAGTAGGTTGCGTCTGTATGGCCTTTTCAATTTTATAAATAATCATTATTTTTAAGTGGAAAAATAAAACTCTATTTTAATGATAATCTCTGAGCGAAAAAATAAAAATCATAAAATAATCATTATTTGTAATCCCAAAAATAAAAATCAAATAATAATTATTTCCGTTTGAGCGAAAAAATAAAACTCAATAATAATTCATAAAATAATGATTAAATGCTGATTTAAATTATTTTTCTCATAATGATTACCTTCCCTGCGTTTAAAATTTTAAATAAAATAGTTTAGTGAAAGTACCACATTTCACTGCTTTTGGACTGGTGCGGTCACTAGTTACTATCGGACTGGTTCGTTTTTGGCGAAAAAGAACTAATACTGAACTAGAAATTTGGTTCACTAGTTCGTGTTTTCGCATACGCGTTTTTGCATTTTGCTGATACGCGGTTTTGCATTTTGTTGATACGCGGTTTTGCACTTTAAACGACGATATAAAGATATTCATATCAAATAAAAGGTCTATCAATTACCTTTCCAACCATATCGTTTTAAAAATCGGTGAAATACTTTTGGAAATATAAGCTTTTGAAAATATTGAAAATTCCACCTTTACCCTCCTGCATGTGCCTTGATCAGAGTTGGGCATGTTGGTTGTATGAATTATTAAGCAACATGATATATTAGCCATTACTGTTTCTTCGGAATGTCATTCCCTTTGTTGATTAGCTATGCAGATACGTAAATGTGTAACATTACATTCACTCGCAAATAAACGTTCGTAGGCTTAAGTTATAAGCTCCGTCTTTTCTTTTCTCGGCAATCGCACTGCGCAAGTAAGTCCCATAACCTCCAATAGGTTATGGGCCCAGACCGCAAAAAGTTGAAATTGAAAAGAAGTACATACCAGTAAAGTTGAGAGTAAGCAAAATCAAAATTAGTTCCGCCGGACTATATTCGATTGAGAAGCTGGACGACAGCAATTATGTATCTTGGTCTGTACAAATGAGGAGCGTTTTAGTCCACACAGACTTATGGGCAATCACCAGTGGAAAACATGTGAAAGGCGAAAATATTACAGCCGAAGAGGCAGCAGCATTTGACACCAAGGATGAAAAGGCATTAGCTAGTATTATGCTATGCATAAAACCGTCACAGGTGAATCATGTAAAGCATTGTATAACGGCGTCAATGGCGTGGAGCAAACTTAAGCAAATTCATCAGCCGGCCGGTCCCGCTCGTAAAGTCACACTATTTCGGCAATTGCTATCGCTAAGGCTATGTGAAGGTGGCAAAATTCAAGACCACCTAAATGAGTTTTGCGATATACACGAAAGGTTGGCTGAAATATCTGTGATTTTACCAGACGAAATGTCGGTGATTGTTTTATTAGCAAGTTTGCCAAAATCATATGAGAACTTCGTAGTGGCAATCGAGTCTCGAGATACTTTGCCTACACTAACTGCACTTAAAGTTAAATTGCTCGAGGAGGCGGCCAGGCGAGACGGCGATAAATCCGGTATTCTAGATTCGCAGCATGCACTAGTGGTGCAAACGAATATCCAAAACGTTCCTGCTAGTAACAACAATGCTAAGAATGGAATGGGTGAAAAGAAAAAGGGAAACAACAGCAACAGAAGGCGCGGAGGTAAATGTTTTAACTGCGGAAAATTCGGACACTTTGCCGCGAAATGTAACGGGCATCGTCAAACGTATAGAGATGATAAATCATTCGCTACTCTTGCTTCTATTTCTCCTTACGAGTTAAAAAGAGATGAGTGGTGCATTGATAGCGGTGCAACTGCACACCTGTGCTGTGACCGAACATTATTTGTGACATATAAAGAGCGTAACGAGAGAATTGAATTGGCGGGAAACAAGTATATAGAAGCGAACGGAATTGGTGAAGTTAGGTTGCAACCGAGAGCAGTAGAGTTAAACTACAGAACGTTTGGCATGTACCCGATTTGAAGTGCAATTTTGTGTCGGTAAGCAAGGCATGTGATCACGGATTGGTAGTAAATTTTGAGAATAATCAAGCGGTGATAAAAGACGAGCAGGGAGCAGTATTGATAAGAGCGCAGCAAGTTGGTGGCTTGTTTGTGTTTAAGAGAAAGACGTACAAATGTTTTGGTGCAATACAAGAGAACGAAATTACGATTTGGCATAACCGATTCGGTCACTTAAATTTTGATAGTTTATGTGAAATGTCAAATAAACAACTCGTACACGGCCTAAAGTTTACAAATAATTCAAATAAAAATGATTGCGTAACATGTACAAAGAGCAAGATTTGTGTTAAGCCTTTTGCACAAACATCGAAAAGTCGTGCAAAAACCTTACTAGAATTGGTGCACTCTGATTTGTGCGGCCCTATGAACAAGAATTCAATTGGCGGCTCCAGGTATTTTCTCACGTTCATAGACGACAAATCCCGGTATATATTTGTGTACTTTTTAAAGGCAAAGAGTGAGCTGTTCGCTGCGTTTAAGTCATTTAAACAAATGGTAGAAAAACAAACTGATAGTAAAATCAAAATGTTGAGAAGCGATAATGGCCGTGAATACCTAAACGAAGAGTTTGAAAAGTTTTTAGTTGATAATGGTATACAACGCCAGTTGACAGCCCCGTACACACCTCAGCAAAACGGCGTGGCCGAACGGGCTAATCGAACCCTCGTTGAGATGGCACGCAGCATGTTGGTGCATAGTATGTTGGGCGAACATTTTTGGGCAGAGGCGGTGTCGACGGCAGTTTAGCTCCGGAACAGAGCAGCAACAAAAGCGCTGGCTAAAAAAACGCCGTACGAAGTTTATAAGGGTAAAAAGCTTACAGTTACGCATCTTAAGGTAAGGCTCGTTAGCCATAGCGCTTGACAAAACACAGTCAAAGAAGTTTCGACCAGAAGGGAAGGAATTAATAATGGTGGGTTATTCCGACACCTCCAAGGCATATCGCTTGATGGACCCAACCACGCGAAAGGTGATTACCAGTAGAGATGTAATTTTCATGCAAAATTTATACCTTGGTAGCGAATGCGAACAAATCGATATCACATCATTTGGAAATGAAGTTGTTAGCCCAGATGTTAACGAGCAAAATGCTGAACGTGAATCGGCGAAAGATTGTGCCGATGAGTCCGCAGGCGAAGTTAGTGGTGAAGGTAATGATGAAGACAACGATTGTGCAGGTGAAGTGCGGTATGGTCCGGGTAGACCAAAATTAGTACGCAGTGGAAGCCGTGGTCGTCCTCGGAAAGAACGGCACATATTAAATATAATAGAAAGCAGCGAAGTACCAGTACCAAACTCCGTAAGCGAGGCGTTGAATAGCGAGCATGCAGCAGAGTGGAGGGCCTCTATGAAGGAGGAGTATGATGCCCTAGTTAAAAATAAAACTTGGTCGTTGGTGAACCTCCCTCCTGGTGAAAATGTCATAAGCAACAAGTGGGTCTACAATGTAAAGAAAAACGCAGATGGCAGTATTCAATGCTTTAAGAGTCGTTTGGTGGCAAAGGGGTGCAGTCAGCGCTTTGGAGTGAACTTCACTGAAACGTTTTCACCGGTGTTAAGGTATGCGACGGTTCGATTGATATTGGCGTTGGCGTGTGAGCACGAGTTGCATTTGCACCAAATGGACGTATCTTCAGCATACCTAAATAGCGATTTACACGAAGCCATTTATATGACACAACCTGATTGCGAAGAGTTTCCACACCGAGCCTTGAAGTTGAATAAGGCGCTATATGGATTGAAACAAAGCGGGCGCGAATGGAATTCAAAGTTGGACACAGTTTTGAAGTCATTTGGGTATTCGCCATGCGTCAGCGAGCCTTGCGTATATACGAAGCACGAGAATGGGTACTATAACATAATAGCTGTATATGTCGACGACTTAATTGTAGGTGGAACGCGGTTAGAGGACGTAGTTGCGATTAAAGCAAAAATCGCAGACGAATTCGATGTGGTTGACGGTGGAAAATTACGATATTTTCTGGGATTGGAGATCCAGCGTGAAGGGGAAACGGGCGCAATTACACTTGGCCAAAGAAAATATATTGCTGATCTATTGAGCCAGTATGGTATGTCTGACTGTAAGGCTGTAGTCACGCCGTTAAATTCCGGATTCCAAGTAAGCTGCGATGACGCGAAGTGCAGACGTGTGGATAAAAGGGAGTACCAGTCGCTGATCGGGGCATTGATGTATTTAGCTATCTCTACCCGACCGGATATTCTACACTCGGTTTGTAAACTTTCGCAAAGGAACAGCGATCTACATTCTGAGCATGAAGCAGGGGCTAAACACGTACTACGCTACTTGAAGGGTACGATCGATTTAAAACTACACTACCACAGATTGGGCCACCCTATTGAATGCTACGTCGACGCTGATTGGGGTGCTGATGTTGGCGACAGAAAGTCTTATACAGGCAGTGCGTTTTATGCAGCGGGCGCAGTATTCTCATGGGAATCGAAAAAACAAAACGTCGTTGCCCTTAGTAGCACCGAAGCCGAATATGTTGTGCTTTCCACAGCTGCAAAGGAGGTTATATATATAAGAAAGCTTTTACATGAAATGGGTTTCCCTATTAAGGGGCCTACTTTAATCAATAGCGACAATCAAAGTGCGTTACATCTAGTAAAAAACCCTGTTTACCATGCTCGAAGCAAGCATATAGATTTAAAATATCATCATGTTAGAGATTTATATAAAGCAGGTGAAATATGTTTAAATTACGTTTGTACTGAAGAGATGGTATCTGACATGTTAACCAAAAATCTTCAAAAGATAAAACATTGTAAATTTAGGGCTGGCATGGGATTATATTAATGAAAAATAATAATAATAAAATAAATCAGGATAGGTATACATATACATGTTGAGGAGGAGTGTTGGTTGTATGAATTATTAAGCAACATGATATATTAGCCATTACTGTTTCTTCGGAATGTCACTCCCTTTGTTGATTAGCTATGCAGATACGTAAATGTGTAACATTACA
>NW_023459346.1:41934-62727 GCF_013731165.1 Rhagoletis pomonella | reverse complement strand
ACGAAAAGTATTTCTTTTTAAAACGTTAAACTTTTCGTACCTGCATTCTATCCACCACCATCTCTCCTTATCTAACTTTTTAATGTAGTCGTTATTTCTACGCTAAGTGTAGAAATATTAAGTACCGAGGCAGTTCTACGCCCCGTAATACCCTGGGTATTCCCGATCATGAGCTGTTCACACGCTGCAACAAGCTTATCACACGCTGTCAATTTTTCAGAAACGAGCGACATTAGGACTGAATTTTCGTCGCGCTAGAAATCCCACATTCACTGGGAGATCAGCAGCCGGATTCCACCTTTCGCGATCGCTAAAACGCCTTCGCCAAAAAAAATCTATATGAGGTTTACAAATTTTTGCGATTATATCTTAAAAAGGCATCTCTAAATATCTCCACCGCTATTAGAAAAAGCTTTTTTGTTTTTTATTTTTTGATGTTTAGTTGAACCGGGATTGAACCCAGGCCCACGTCTGTCAAGTAAGCACTTCACTTTTCGAAATTGGAAAAGTTAACTACGGAATTGTAGCTTTTTTGTTGTAACTTTGTTGTGAAAAGACAAAAATTTTTAGCTGTAATTAAAAAAAAATATGGTATGTAATGCTAACTTGACACCATACACCTAGTCGATAGAATTGAGATATCCAATATGTTACTATGCCATTAATTGTAGCTTTTGACATAAAAATTAAAGTAGAAGCTGTTTTTCATGGTAGAAATACTCTCGTAGGTTAACCATTGCCTGCCGAGGGGCGACAGCTATTAGAAAAAGCTTATTTTGTTTTTTATTTTTTGATGTTGAGTTGAAACGAGATTGAAGCCAGGCCGGCCCACGTGTGTCAAGTTAGCGCTACACCTTTCGAAATTGGAAAAGTTAGCTACTGCATTAATTGTACCTTTTTTGTTGTAAATTTGTTGTGGAAAGAGAACATTTGTAGCTTTCCTTTTTAAGGAAAAAATGGTATGTAGTGCTAATTTGACACCTAGTCGATAGAATTGAGATATCCAATATGTTACTATGGCATTAATTGTAGCTTTTGACATAAAAATTTGTTGTGAAAGGAAAACATTTTAGCTTTCGTTTTTCTGGAAAAAAATCGACTTGGACATTTTTCGAACAAAATTTAGCATGCCCTTTTGTCGATTAAATTGAGATAACGAAAATCTTAAAACGGCTTTAATTGTAGCTTTTTTGTTGTAAATTTGTTGTGGAAAGAAAAAATGTGTAGCTACGTTTTTTAAGAAAAAATGATATTTAGTACTTACTTGGCACTATACACCTAGTCGATAGAATTGAGATAATGAAAATATTAAAACGGCATCAATTGTAGCTTTTTTGTTGTAAATTTGTTGTGGAAAGAGAAAACTATATAGGTGATGCAGGAGAATGAGTACATAGGCATAGGAATTTTCGGAAAGAGTAGGGGCGGAAGCTCCGCTTCTATTGTGAAAGATATGCAATATATCTTGTGCATATAAGTCCGACTACGTTATCCACAGTGTTTTTGCGCAGAACCAACATCAAAGTTTCCAAAAAACTGCATAATTTATTAATTAACTAGTGCTCGCTAATTTGAAATCTTTATTTTAAATTAAAGTTTAATTCTTTCACTACACTTGTATGTTAAAGTTTTTAAACTCGGCTCACGCGTTTGGACACAAATACCCAACATAATTGTACAAATAACTAAACCGCACCGTATTTCTTAAACTTCCATAAAGTTTATTAATGAGGAAAACCGCTTTTCCTGCAAAAACCTGTAAAACCTATAGACCATGAAGCATCTGGAAGGTAACTTCTATTCATGAAATTCACATATGTACATACACGACAAATTTCATAATTCCGTCCATGCTTTAGCCAACTCTACTAATCTATTAGCTTCCACATCATCTTTCTCATCACTAACCATATTTCTACTTATAAATTTTTTAAATTTTATAATAAAGCAATTATTTTAAAAATGATGTAAATGAAACACTAAAGAAACAAATGTAAACAAACAAACAGCTGTTCACAATTCAGTCAACCATTCACAATAGTACAAATTTTTATCGATCAAGTTACACAATAGCAAAATAAAAGATCATCGAATCGATCGACAAATTTCTATTCTACTGCCAGTCGACACTCGCAATAGGGGCCTAAATCTTGTTCGAAAAACGGTCAACTAAATTTTTCCGAGAAAAACGAATGCGACAAATTTCTTATTTTCAGAACAAATTTTTAAGTCAAAAGGTATAGGGCCTAATTCTGCACCACGTCGAATTTCCGTCGTAGTTACGAAAAAAGAACAGTGGCAACCTTGGCATTCTAGTCTCCGAACTGTTATTCGAATTTTCCAAAATTACGAAAATTCAAGTTTCAAGTGTATGTATTCCGGATCACTTCGCAACAGTTATTCGTAGGTAGTTTTTCCCGAAAGAAGATCAACGTCGGAATCTGCTTAAATTTTTCACATTTAAGTACTGTGAATTAAATAAAATGTATGTACAAAATTGTACAAATACTTTATGCGTTTGTATTTATATGAAATATATGCATAATAGGCCGAGGAACACCAATCCAAGCCAATACGAATTGTTGGTAGAGCTACTCAGCAACAGGAAGGACATTGCACAGGTCGAAGTGATGTGGAAGACTTTTGGAAGCAAGCCGCTAACGAGCTGAATGCTTTGGGACCACCATGCAGGGACTGGGCAGGGTGGCGAAAGGTTATATATACAATTGATGACAATTTGCTTTAAATTTTTATTAACGTATCTTTTGGTTTCAGACATGGCTTGATTGGAAGAGCTACGTTAAAAAGAAGCTTTCCCACAACAAAATGGAGTCTCGAGCTACTGGGGTAGTTTTAATAAAAGGCCCATAAGCTCCTTAGAAGATAAAGTGATTTCGCTGACCGGGCTAGAAACTTGCACCTCAGGCCTTCAAGGTGGGTTAAGCTTCGGTGGAAGGCAGGAGTTTATCGCGGCATAGAAAAACTATGTGAAATAGAAAAAGAAAAACTGAAGGAATTTAAGCGACATAATGCTGTCAAAGAAATTGCTTTAAGGGAACGCAATAAATTAAAAAAAAAAGCGCCAGAATTAGAAGCTATAGCACTCGAATTAAAACAAGCAAAATTTGAGGCGAGTGAGAGATGTAAATATTAAACGTATATTTTTAGTTGATTATGTTTTTTAGAGAAATGGAATGTTCATATTTATTTTCTTTTTTAATAAATTAAGATAAGAGTTGAAGTAAGGACACAAGTTTTCATTTATTTCCAGATAAGATATATTCTAGGTAAATACTATGTACATTTAAAGCTTTTCTAATGGTTTGGTTACACTCACAACGCAAAAGTTGCAAGAATTCTTTGGCGTGTTCGTTCAGCATCACTCCGAAGATTCTCAAATTCCGGGTCATAATCGGGCTCAATTTCTTCCACATCATCTCTCTCAGGCAACGGTTCAAATTGGTCATCGCGGAAGTGAATACATATGTTGTGGAGAGCACAAGCCACGTTTACAATTTGGCAGGCCTTTAGAGGAACATAATTTAAAGCTCGTTCCCCCAAAACACATCGGAATCGGCTTTTCCACACACCAATTATTCTTTCTACCACACTTCGTGTTTTTGAATGGTAATCATTGAAAATTCTTTCTGGCGACTCTGCAGCTGCACTTCTATAAGGGGTCATAAGCCTAGGTTCGAGTGGGTAGCCGGCATCGCCTAGAAGAATATTTGTTAATATTTATCTGTAAGCTACATGGTACAGCTTTTTACTACCAAGAAGCCACGTGTTAGTATTTCCTTCTCTAAATTGCCGCTTAACTTCCAAATATGGCTATCATGGTTACGTCCTGGATACCGTGCATCTACTGCTCTTATTCTCAACTTATGGTCGCATATCTAAAATAAATTAAAACGTTACGTTCAAAAGTTACATACATACATATCTACTTTGTATATACATAATTATATCAAACTTACTATCATTACATTAATACACAAATTCATAAAAAATAAAGAACACTTTAACTGCTTTATAAATCGAAATTTTGTATGGAAATGTCACTTTAGAGAGCTCTTTGAACCTATTTTATTTTTTATGAATAAGGCCATAAGACTATAACAGCCTTTTCGGTTGAAAAATAGAAACGTCTCCGGCGAAGGTGCTGTTAATTTAACGTGAGTACCGTCATTACACATTACTACTCCTGGAAACATTGCCTTTGAGTAAAAATCTTGTTTTGCTTCTACTACTTCCGACTCGTCCATAATAAAATTTATCAAGATTTGGCAAACCTTCCTTTCAAAAACATTTAATAGCAGCGATATTGTCTTCGATACTGTGGGCTGCGTCATTCCGACATCATAGTCCTTACCAACTCCGTGTTGGTAGCCTCCTTCTGCAAAAAACCTTAAGAAAGCTACCAAGCGGCTCAGACTCGTTATTGATGAACTCTTTGTCGGGCCACCGAACTCTTGATCCAATATTCTTAGCAAATATTTAAAGGAATCTTTGCTTGTCGGAAAGTTCTTTTTAAATCTGAAAGAAACCTAATTGTAATTTTTAAATGTTGATATCTGTCTTACACTTACGCCTTAACATTCAACTGAAAGGGATCGCAGGCGTCTCTAAGTTGTCGTTTTATATTTTCTGCGTTACTCCTTGAATATTCATCTTCTTCGATTAATAAAATACCAGCAGCAATGAATTCCATAATTTTTAGCATTTTTTTTATTGCTACAACGTTTTCTTTGCTTTTTTCTTAAAATAACTCATTCTTGCAACTGCTTTCTATTTTCAAAATAAGCTGTCACTTGAAAGATGTAAATGACAAATAACTTCGAAAATTCGAACAACTTATACATCTCCGTCGGAGAATGGAATGCAAACAATTTTTTCTTCGGAACTTAATTCGGAAATCGGGACTTTTCCCGACGGGGTGCAGAATGTAGCCCATAATTAATGGCATAGTGACATAAAGGATATCTTAATTCTATCGACTACGTGTAAGGAGTCAAAATAGCACTACATACCATTTTTTCTTAAAAAACGAGACTACAATTTTTTTCTTTCCACAACAAATATGCAACAAAAAATCTACAATTATTTACGTTGTACCGTTTTCAATATCTCAATTCTGTCGCCAATGGTGCATGGTTTCAAGTTAGCCCTACCAGAGACTGGCTTGCGTTGAACGCCAACTATTGCATACTCAATCAATACTGCTGCTTTGTATGACTGAGCAGCGCGTTGACTTAGTAGTATCGATACCTAAAAGAAATTACAGGATGACATAGCGTGCTGTCTTGCAAATACAGCCACCACAAGTGAACGATACATATAACAGCTCATACTGATATTGACTTCGGCAAAACAGTATTCTGAATGCTCGTTCACGAAACTAGCAAACGCGGCATTTGAACGGTTGCCGAAAGCATGAGAGCTCATTGGGATGGTTGGCGAAGCAAGACGCCGCAGTTCATTTGTTGCAGAAGTCGTTTGACTTGTTGCTGAAAGCCATTTGACTTGTTGCCGAAGGCACGACGAATGTAGTAAAGGGTATTTTATCGTCTCGTATGTATGTATGTATTTACAGCGCGTCTACCATTCAATTTCTTTACTCCCTGCTGGCGCCAAGAGCGTGTTGGCAGGCTAGTTGTGAGGAATGTGCATACGTACGTATGTATGTATGTATGTACATATCAATGCTTCATTTCAAACAAGCAAATGTCGTTGAATTGTTTTTGAAATACAGTATCATGACTTCGGCAATCCATCAAACATGCCTTCAGCAACAAATGAAATGGCTTTCAGCAACAAGTCAAACGACTTCTGCAACAAATGAACTTCGGCGTCTTACCTTCGCCAACCATCCCAATGAGCTCTCATGTTTTCGGCAACCGTCCAAATGAGCTCTCGTGTTTTCGGCAACCGTCCAAATGCAGTATCGTGCTTTCGGCAGTCGCTCAAATACGGCGGTTGCTGGTTTCGTGCACGTTTACTCCGAATACTGTTTTGCCGAAGTCAATATCAGTATGAGCTGTTATAAGTATCGTTCACTTGTGGTGACTGTATTTGCAAGCATCTCAAGCTCTTCGCACTCACGCATTTCGGCTCTTTTTTAATTATTGCGGCAAATACGTCTCGCTTCCTTCTTCAGTTTCCTATAACGGTCCCACATGGCTCGCGTTGCGCCCGATCGTAGCGTGGCACTATAGGCGACGTCTTTTTCTCTGCGGCTTCTTGACATTCCTCATCGTACCAGTTGTCCTTTCGGGCTCGCTAAAATCCAACTACTTCTTCGGCGGCGGTACTTAATGATCGGGAAATGTGGTTCCACTGCTTGGTTATGTCGGATTGTTGAAGAGAGCTCTCAGAGCAGGCATGTGAGTCGAGTGGCGAATAAATTGGCCGTCTGTTGTGATTGCAGCTTTTCGACGTTAAGCTTTCCTTGTATTGTTGGGCGCACATTTTTTGCTGCACAGAGGCGGGTGCGTATCTTGTTTACAAGACAGTGGTCCGAGTCGATGTTTGGCCCTCGGAGTGTACGTACGTCTAAAACGCTGGAAGCGTGCCTTCCGTCTATCACAACATGGTCGATTTAGTTTCTCGTTTTTCGATCTGGAGACAGCCATATAGCTTAGTGGATGTTCTTATGCTGGAACCTAGTACTACATATTACCACGTTTCGGGTCCCGGCGAAGTCGATCAGCCTCAGTCCGTTATCGGACGTTTCGTCGTTGAAGCTGAATTTTCCGACAGTGGCGTCAAAGATTCCTTCCTTGCCCACCTTGGCATTAAAACGCCTCGTCATTCTCTTCCGTCGGGGTATGGGCGCAGATGAGCGAGATGTTGAAGAATCTCGCTTTGATGTGGATTGTGGCTAGACGTTCGTCCACCGGGGTGAACTACTCGGAGACGGAGTCTCTCTCCTACCACGAATCCAACACCGAATTTTCGCTCCTTTACGTGGCAACTGTAGTAGACGTTGCAAGGCTTCACACTTACTTTTCCTTGCCCCGTCCATCGCACTTCTTGGATGGCGGTGGCCCTTGTCTTCCCGAGGACATTAACCATCCTGGCAGATGCACCTTCCCCATTAAGGGTCCGGATATTCCAGGTGCATACCCTCAAATAATAGTCCTTTATACGCTTGCCGTGGTCGTCATCAAAAAAAGGGGGTTCATCCGAGGCTTGTTGAACTTTTTCAATGGGCGGGGTTTTAACGTGGCGGGACCTAATCCCATCGCACGCGAAGTTTTACACCTTCCCACTTTAGCTCGCTCCCAAACGGGTGTTTGGTTGCTATCCAGAGGATACGTGGTCATAAATAACCGGACTTTGTGAGCTGCGATTTGAACCGTACGCACAAGAATCACTTCTGGCCACTCCCAGGTGAATATAAATTAAATAAATTACAATTAAAAAAATAAAATAAAAATAAATAACAAATTAACAAAATGTTTTTTATTGATATTTTATGTCCAAAAGTAGCTAGTTGCAAGTTAGTTGACATGTGATGCAGAGGTATCAGGGTCTGACTTCTTTGCGGCCATCGCCCCAAAAAAGTAGCTTGCCTTTTTCAAACAAAATATAGTTATTAGTTAGCACTAGTGTTCGCATAAACAGACTCAAGTTAGGTATAAGCTGATGTCACTTTCTGGAGGGATGTTTATTTTAAAAACCCTTAAGAAATCCTTGTTAGATCAGATTTCAGCAGTGTCTGTTCAACTCACAAATGGGAAGAGATCATAAAAGCAAAGCAATCTGAATTTGGTTTACTTTTCACGTTTGCCTTAAAAATTCTTGGAAGTACGAGTATTATCCATACTTTTTTGCAAGTATGAGTACTGGCATCGATGCTTTTGACTTCAATGGCCTCGCAGCAATAGCTTTGACACCGCATGTCTCTATTTCAAAATATTGACACATAATCTCGTTCATTTTACTGTCGTCGTTGTGTTTAATACGATGAGCATGTAGTGCTCTGCTCTTCGTCGTGGAGCATTCTCCAGTAGGGCCAAAAATTACCCAGCCCAAGCGTGTTTTAACAATCACGGGCCCGTTTATGGCCGAGGAACTTCAATTGGCAATGTTAAAAATGCATGCGTAAGGCTAATTATCATCTTGCGCTGGACGTCGGAATAACTCTCCAAAGGTACGTCGTGAAAACTTGGATTGACTCCCAGTACTTCGTTCTTATTAAAATGACTGCTTTCACAGAATCAAATTTTTGTTGAAATATACTTTAATTATTTTACATGTGACGCGATGCCGATACTTTGCTCAACCACTTCGGTAGGTTCTTTTACGGAATGAGCTCAGATAACTCCAGGTGCTCTTTCGTTCCACTTAGGCCAAGGTCTTTTGCAATACTCCAATCTAGCATGGTGACGTCAGCGCCATCATCTATGAATCATTACACAACAATCTCTTTTTCGCGATTCATTAACTTAGCGGGCATGATTTGAAATAAAAGCTCATTTCCATTTCTACCAAAGTGGCAACTAACCTTTTCATGGGGCAGCTCCCCTCTTACTCAATCACTGGTCGATGACTCACTAGAATCAGTATGAATCGAGTGTAATAAACGATTGTGGTATTTTTTACAATTACTGATGCCACAGCACTTCTTAGAAAAACATTTATTTACGGTATGATTGGATTTAAAGCACGCAGAACACACTTTCATTTCTTTTTGATGCTCCCATATGCTCTCAACTGGTAGCTTAGTGAACTTTTCACACGAAGCAAGCGATTGACAATCGTCTTCGCAAATAACACATTTACGGCGCGCAAGACTAATTGAGTATTTGCCCTTGTTCACCATGTTTTCAAGACTACGCAAACATGTCAACCACTGCGCAAAACCCACTATGTTAGGTGCACGACCCAATTCCATACATTTTTCAGCCCACTGCATACGACTTGTCATCGGCAACTTCTATACAATCTCACTAACCAAAGTCGGGTTTACCAGATGATGTTGTGCGCCCACTGATTGCAAGAATAATGCCATATTATTTACCTTGTTAGCAAACGCCATTAACCTATCCTCTCTCTTTATTAGCTATTCTGGACGACCATGTTTCCGGTACCGTCCTTAATATAGCATTGATATTTTTCGTACTGGATAAAAGTGCTTCTACCATTTCCCTGGCAGGTCCATACAGTGCTTCACGTATTCTCATAATGCTATGTAATTCATTGTACTGAAATTCTATGGAAATCTTCTATGGAAGCTTGCCATTCTTCAGGCTGTCCACCAAACTTTGGCAATGGGTAGATTTTATGAGCTCTGGCCGGTGCGTAACCTAAAAAATTGAAATTAGCAAAAGACCCCCCCCGAAGAAATGCCCGCTGGTGAGTGCGGCGCTGAAGCATTTGTTATTTGAGTGACAGCAGCCGGAAACGATGGAAAGGCGTTGAGTTTGTCGATCTAGCGGTGGACATACCATTTGTAGGCGCCCCAGCTGCTGGAGTAGTTCGTGCAATTGTAGCCGGATGAAAACGAGTAGTGTTGGTCGTTGTTGTCATACTTGCTGCGCAAGATGTTGATAAAACACGTCCACAAGACACGGGTCGGCGGTTTCACGTTAAATTGGATCACCTATCCCACCAGTACCGTTATTTACCCCAATAGCGTACGCAATAGAAGCTTGTGCGTTTGAGACGACAGCGCTGTTAGGTGTTGTAACGGCAACTCTTAAATTCGTGGCGTAGTCTGAGGTAACGGTACCTTCAGCTGCAACTGTGCATATAAATCCTGTTAGAGTCGAACTGTACTCGGTCAAATAATAAAACTGTTACGGCTGTAAATGGAACGCCAATATTTCCGGGAAGCCTTTTTAGAATAAAACTCCTTAAGTTGCTTGTTTAATAGTATATTCGTGGGGGTAGAGTTTATTCTCTAAAGTATTACAATACAACTTAGTTTCTATTAATGAAAAAATAGAGTATATAGAACTTACTTGACCAAGGCCTCCCATTCACTTTAAGGAAATATTTGCGAATGAAGACAATGCATCTTAACATTTTATTTTACTGTTACAGTTATGTACAAAGAATAAAAGGAAAAAAACCTGTTTATATCGAAAGTTGTACCTATATAAGAATTGTTTGTATAAAAAAAGTTATGACATATCTATGAATTTTTGTCAAAGTAACTTATGTGACAATCGTTTTTGATTTTAGGCGAATGATACTTACGCCCAATGTCAGATGGCCTACTTAAGTAGAGATTATTGATTATCTTCCACTATTCATTTTCAGATCATAGATTTAATCTGCACTTAAATGGCCAATATTGGCTATTTTAATATGAGATATGCAACCCTGTGTTTTTAGCAAACCACCAAGATTGATTGGTTGGTTGTTTAATTAACCCCACAAAATCCCACCAAAAAAACAATCAGCTCTTCAGCATAAAATATTAACAAACAAGCAAATCGAACAACAATTTCAAGGAACAAGCAGCAGTGCTGCCAATTGTTTGGCATATTTAAAGTTTCCTGAAACCCAACAAAAACTAAATGGCATTTAAACAACAATCCACAATTAAACTTAAGAGCCGTTTAAATATCAATTTTAAAACGGCCCTTCATCTTTTTAAGGAAAACTTTAAATTTTAAAGCATGTTTTAATAGGATGGCCTCCCAAAAAACAGGAAAAAAGTGTAAAGTCCAATAAGTTGTTTTTTTAAAAAGCCCCTAGAATTTTGTTAACAGAATTTGCTTCTTTTGTATGTACATATTTTATTTGTTACACTTAATATTACAAAGAGAAAGCGAAAAAAGTATAGCACCTAAATATGACCGTGAGCTGCTTGCCATTTACCTTGGCATTAAGTATTATCGTTTCGCGTTGGAAGGCAGAGATTTTGTTATATGGTCCGATTATAAACGTCTAAAATAGGCTTTCACTAAAAAGCACGACTCTTCGTCTCCATGTCAAATTAGATATCTACATTTTATCGGATAGTTTTCGTTCATATACCTGGAGAAAATAATATAACTGCAGATACTTTATCTCGCATTGACTCTTTAAAAACAAACAATAACGTTATTAATTTTGAGCATATTGCGGATGCCCAATGAAGTTGTCCAGAATTAAAGGATTATCCTAACTCCTCCACAACCTCTCCAAAGTTGAAATCCATTAAACTTCCAGATTGCTCAAAACCAATTGTATGCGATTTTTCAACACAATACGCTTGCCCTTTTGTACCAAAGTCATGCAGGAACAAGGTGATATTGAAGATTCAAAAAATTGCGCATACAAGTGCTAGATCAACTTTCAACACCGTTCGACAACGTTTTGTATGGCCATATATGCAAAGAGATATTGCAAGGCTTGTTACTAACTGTATTCAATGTAAACGATTTAAGTTTAGTAGACACTCATTCAGTATCGCCCTTTGGTAAATATTGTTTGCCATCACAGCGAATTGAACATATTAACATAGACCTTATTGGTCCACTTGCGCCACCAAATGGATTTCGATATTGCCTTACAATCATTGATCGCTATACTAGATGGCCTGAGGCAATTCCTATCACAGATATGAACGACCAAGGAAAACAGCTCAATTCAAATCTTTTTAATGAACTTTCACGGATACTCGGAATTGATCATCTTCGGACTAACGCTTACCACCCTCAATCTAATGGCATTATTGAACGTCGGCATAGAACTTTAAAAGCATCGCTAATGTGTTTTGATACTCTTAGATGGACTGAACATTTACCGATTGTGCTTTTGGGCTTAAGATCAACATTCAAGCAAGATATTGGATCCAGTCCTTCGCAAATGGTATACGGCGCTGTACTTGAACTACCCGGCGAGATGTTTTTTGATAGCCTTTTCAAGCCACAAAATGAATTCGTAAAAGAATTTATTGAACTGATGAAATCTGTCTATCCTGCAGACGCAGCTCATCACTCGATTAAAAAACCGTTCATTAATAGTAAATTAAACAATTCGACGCATGTTTTCATTCGTGTGGACAAGTACGTTATCCACTTACACCACCAAATGATGGTCTATTTGAGATAAAAAAAAAAACCGTTTTCCTAAATTTTACACAATTTTGGTATGAGATCGGCCTGTGAATATTTCTGTTGGCAGGCTGAAGCCCGCTTTCAGTACATTGGATAAAGCTGATAGTTCAACTTCAAACAGCCCTTAATCAGTTCGACTTACAATAATTAATTATTGAAAGTTTGGCGGGGGAATACTGTAGCGATACTTGTTGCTTATCCACTTCCTATGTAAATTAAAATTTTAACAAATGAAACTTTTCTTTTAACTATCCAGTTGTGAAAATAAAATTAGACTTTGTTCGGAAGTTTAAAGAGGAACTTCTTTTTCTCAAA
The DNA here is from genome assembly GCF_013731165.1 of Rhagoletis pomonella. Classification (NCBI taxonomy): domain Eukaryota; kingdom Metazoa; phylum Arthropoda; class Insecta; order Diptera; family Tephritidae; genus Rhagoletis; species Rhagoletis pomonella. Next base: position 50,356 of record NW_023459346.1, on the reverse strand, counting down.
TATATATCATCTATAGAGATATACAGGCCTCCTCTCTGCCACAGGGATAAAAACGGTGGTCCGCGAATTATCTGAGTGGTCGACACTAGTCAGTAATTTTTAGAGACAAGTCGAGCAACCCCAGAAAAATAAAACAGGGGGTTGTTGTTGTTTTGTTGGGGCTACAACAACCCCGCCCAGATCGGCAACAGGCTATTGAATTGCACCGCCTACAATGTGCTCCGTAAAGATCGTGAGCGAGATAATGGTGGAGGATTAGCGTTCATCCTACACCACACAGTGCAGCATCGTCTAATTGAAGAAGACATCGACCCCGAGGGACACCACCCAAGAATGTCACAGCAGAGCTATCCGGTCAGGCGATGTCGAGCTCGAAATATTTAACGTATATATACCTCCTGTGACCTGTTGCCCGGCAAGATATCTCCGTGACATAAAGTGGCGGTAAAAATGGAAGAATAGTGTTTCGTTTTTAATATTATAATATTTTTCAAGCAAAAATTTGTTTGATATTTTTTTATAAATTTGTTTCATGCATTAACAAAAACTATATAGATCACACTTTCAAACTTTATACAGAACCTAGAAAAATTCCAAAAATTTGTGTCTAATTCCGAGCTTTTTATCCAGAATTTTTAGAAATTTTTATTGGGTGAACAGTTAACAGACTTATAAAATTCTAGTCAAATAAGTGCAAGTTTTGAGCGGCTAAAAAAATCGCACTGATTTTTAAAAATTTGTGAAATTTCCCGTAATTTTATATACAGTTTGAAAGTTATATAGTTTTTGTTAAAGCATAAAACATATTTTTATAAAAAAATAAAAAATAAAAATCAGCTTGAAAACCGTTGTAAATATTAAAAAAGAAACACCATTCATCCATTTTTGACCGCCACTGTAAAGGGTGAACACACCAAAACTGCGACACTTAGAAATTACTACCAGAAACAAACTAGAAGGCTTTGAAATTATTATTTTTTTTTGTATTATATATTCATCACACAAGCGCCATCATGTTCTGCACGACTGCATCATCGACATTACGCGATGCGCACCACTACTTTGTTTTGCACTCTTCAATAATTTTCACTCTTTCACCTGTTTTCTTCAAGATTCCTTTGACAATTGACCAATATTCCCCAATAGGACGTGGCTCTGGGCTATTGGGTGGATTGCAGTCGTGAGGTACAAAATTGATGTTATTTGCATTATACCACGGCAATGTGTCCTTGGCATAGTGGCAGGTTGACATGCCCGCCTAGAACGATGGCCTACTCCTTATCTGTTGATAAATGACAGAAGACGCCTTTTGAGGCACTCATCCCGATAAACTTGATCATTCATTGTCCCGGATGGGAAAAAAGGGCTGCTCTTACGGCCTCTGCCAAACCATGTGGTTTTTGGAAATTTGGACTTCATTTTCAGCCTACAACTTTCAGGGGCATCTTGACGACTTGCAGCAGTATAAAAATCTTGACCTGCAATATATTTTGAATTTTTATAGCAGTAGGTTTCGCAGTCCATAACAATGCAGTTGTATTTTTTAATTTAGTATTCATACAACTTCCGAATGCGGGATTTCGCTGTAACATTCTACTTTGCGCCTCGGTCTGGCGCTGTTTGAGCTGTAGAACATCTCAATGAAGCTTTCCGCATTACCTTTTGTACGAAAAACTGCGATCTGCGTACGGATTTTGCAACATAACGCGACAAAATCTTCGGATCTCGCGAAAACGCACTGAGGACCTTCCGAGCACTGTTTTTATCACTTTGACCATGCTAACCCCCGCTCCCTGCTTTTCTCGTAACTGTCAGGCCTTATTTGTACCGATTAAAACCCTGCAAACTGTCGAATAGTGCACTCTTTAATTTTTTAGCAATTTTACGTGTACTTAAGGCCGTATCATTTATAAACTCGTGCAAAATGGTTTGTCTCGTTTCTAGCTCGGTTGCCATTTTTAACTCAACAAGGAATCAAATTGAAATGAAATTTCTTCTACGTTCAACTACGGTCATGGTAAACTTATGGTATTTGAATTTCAAAATATTGAATTCTCGGAAGAAGTCGGAAGAGCATCTGAAGACCTTGTGATTCTAAAAGTGAAGACCCCAACCCGCGCCCACTTATAGTTTTAAAGTAATTTGTTGTTAAAGTTGCGAAATTCACCAAATATGTTGATGCAAATTGCATCGATTTTATCATCCAAAAGTACGTGAAATAGATAAATGTGACTAAAATGTAAGCACTTTTAATGCACATGACCATTTTCCTTTCAGTAATATGCTTTTTTTTTGTTAATTTAACCACGATAAAACTTTTATAAAAGCAGTGAAGTAGTAAACATGTGAGGGTTGCAACTGAACACCGAAGTTGGTGCTGCCAGACGATTTAAACAACGTGGAAAGTAATATCGCAGCATTTGTGAGTCCACATTTTAAGTTTTATAAAATGTTGGGTTTTATTACAAAACACATAGCGCCGCAGGCGAAAAGCTGTAATAAAAAATCGCGCGATTTTTTATTCCAAATTTTCCCTTTTCTTCAGGGTTTTAAATTTTTTTTTAGATAGCACCGCGCGATTTTTTATTGCAAATTTTCCCTTTTTTAGGCTTTTTTTTGTTTTTTTTTTTAAATAGCGCCGTAGGCGAAAATTTTCCTTTTTTAAATATTTTATATTATAAAATATATCGACGCAGGCGTAAATACTTGTTTTTTTTAATATTGTTTATTAAAAAATGCAAAAAATATGGATTATTATTATGTATTTTCCAAAGAAAATGATGCATTTTTGGTAAAAAAAAATGGCCATAATGAAATTTTTTAGAGGTTGTTATTTAAAAAGCACATATTCAAACCTACCTTTATGTTGTGGAGGTCATTATGAAATATAAGATGGGTATTTTACTGTCCCTAATTTTCGAACATGTGGTAGCACCCTTCTGTTCGGGGAATACAGCTATTTTGATTTGTTTGCTTGTTTACTTTGTTGAAGAAAAGTAGTGAAATGGTTAAACGCGTTTTATATTGTTAAAAAATAAAATAAAATATTTTTACAGCCCGATTCTGCGCACTTGATAAATTGAAAATCTTTATAATTTGTCAATTTTTTATTATTTATCAAGAATTGGTATTCTAGCAAAGAAATCAAAAGCTCTTTTCTTGATAAATTATCAAGATTGAAAATGCTATTGAAAAATTGAAATTTCATGTGAAATGTATAAATTTTGTACATTAAAAAATGTGTTTCTAACAATTAAATACTCCATGTGTCGGCATTAGAACCTGCGACACACGGAATTACGGCAGTCAAAAGCTTTTTTGCTTTTAAATTCGTATTTTTCCTATATGACAATGAAATCAGTTCCACTCATGTGGAAATTAGATCCACTCATGTGGAAATCGTAGAGCTTTTTGTTTTATAAATATTGACACAGAATGCGAAGGGAGCTTTTACTTGATAAAATTTCTTTACAAAAAAATTATCAAGAAAATACAGAATTGGGCGGTTATTGTACACAAATCGCACGTGAACATTGAAAAGATCGTGCATTTATGCAAGTACAAGTGATAGCTGCACTTTTTATATCAAAATTTTCTAATGGAAGCAAAAAATTTAAACAACAAATTACTTAAATACTAGTATTAAAAAAGTGAAAATAGTGAGAATTTGTATAAACTGTTTCTTAGCATGAGAAAATTCGTTATAGTTTTTCTGAAACACACACATGTCGATGTACACTAAAGTCAACCCTACTTTGGTCACTAAATTAACATACTAGCGGCAGGTAAATCAAAATTTTTTATCAATAATTTTTATAGCAGTAGGTTTCGCAGTCCATAACAATGCAGTTGTATTTTTTAATTTAGAATTCATACAACTTCCGAATGCGGAATTTCGCTGTAACATTCTACTTTGCGCCTCGGTCTGGCGCTGTTTGAGCTGTAGAACATCTCAATGAAGCTTTCCGCTTTACCTTTTGTACGAAAAACTGCGATCTGCGTACGGGTTTTGCAACATAACGCGACAAAATCTTCGGATCTCGCGAAAACACACTGAGGACCTTCCGAGCACTGTTTTTATCACTTTGACCATGCTAACCCCCGCTCCCTGCTTTTCTCGTAACTGTCAGGCCTTATTTGTACCGATTAAAACCCTGCAAACTGTCGAATAGTGCACTCTTTAATTTTTTAGCAATTTTACGTGTACTTAAGGCCGGATCATTTATAAACTCGTGCAAAATGGTTTGTCTCGTTTCTAGCTCGGTTGCCATTTTTAACTCAACAAGGAATCAAATTCAAATGAAATTTCTTCTACGTTCAACTACGGTCATGGTCAACTTATGGTATTTGAATTTCAAAATATTGAATTCTCTTTGGGTAAGTTATAAGCTTCCCAAAGTGTCGCAGTTTTGGTGTGTTCACCCTTTAGGTGCGCTACTCAGAGGGGAAAACCGAATGGTAGTTTTCGATTCTCAAGCGCACCACGATATGTGGTACTCAAGCCTGTCGAATGAACACACTTGGCTGAGCAGATAGACGATTCGAGATTCTGCACAATGAACGACGACGCATCCGCCGTGATTATGGGCTGCTGCAGTAGCTAGCCTGATATAACAATCGTAAGTACTGATCTGATAAACAGCATAATGTGGCGACCTATGATGCATTTCGACACCCTCCAAATGTTCCTGCTGAAGCGGCTGTCCTAGCCCATAAGCGTGACAACCTTCGTCAGGCCGATCCCGGAAATCCCCGTATCAGGAAATCTCAAAGCGGAGATTCAGCAACTAGTGAACGTACATAATCGGAAGAAGTCGGAAGAGCATCTGAAGACCTTGTGATTCTAAAAGTGAAGACCCCAACCCGCGCCCACTTATAGTTTTTAAGTAATTTGTTGTTAAAGTTGCGAAATTCACCAAATATGTTGATGCAAATCGCATCGATTTTATCATCCAAAAGTACGTGAAATAGATAAATGTGACTTAAATGTAAGCACTTTTAATGCACATGACCATTTTCCTTTCAGTAATATGCTTTTTTTTTTTTATTTATAATTCATGTTTTTGTAATATAAACAATAGTCTTATTTAAGCCTCAGCGCCGAGAAGGCTTTGTAGAGGCAACAGTGTTGACAGCGTGACTTACGTCTAACTAATTTACACAGAAAAATAATAATAAAAAAAAAAACAGGAAATAAATACTTCAAATATTTTAAAAGAAAAATAAATTCAATATAAAATGCAAAATTTAACAGTAATTAATTATTAACAGTATTCACATTAGAAGTGTTTCTAAATTTTCGAGCAGATATTTTTTTATTTGTTGCTTAAATGTTGAAAGAACTTGTATATCTCGCAAGTAAGATGGTAAATTATTGTATTCGTGTGGCCCAGCGTATGAAATTCGCTGTTTTGTTACCTCAAGTCGACATCTTACAGATCTTAAATGCTGGGCTTGTCTAGTATTCCTTTGGGACTGGGCTATGTTTTGAGAAAACTGTATAAGGCAATGGCTATTAGTTTTTAAGGCCTTAAACATATAAATTAAAACCTTTTGCTTGTATAAACCTTTTACTGGAAGAATATTTTTAGCATAATTATTGTATAGGTCAAAAGTAGAATGTCTTAACGGAAGATTAAAAACAAGTGTCAGGGCTTTATTTTGGGCTGATTGAAGTGACCTTAATGAGCTGCTCAATCTGCAACCGTAAACAGATGGTAAATAAGTCAAATGAGAATGTACGAGTGACTGGTAAATAAGCAATTTTGTAGAAATGTTAAATTTATTCCTAAATTTATAAAGAACTCCAATAGCAGAGGAAATTTTGGACTTCAACGACTCTATATGTTCATCCCATAGCATATTATGATTCAAAACAATTCCTAAATATTTCACCATGTCAGACTCTGCCACTGGAATACCTTCAATATAAATCTCCATTTTCTCATCATTACCACAATGATATGGTTTGAATCTTACAAATGTTGTCTTGGCAGGATTAATTTTAAGCTTGTTAATTTCAGAAAATTCAGTCAAAATAGCCGCATCATATTCAGTGTTTGTTTTTAAAACCTGTGAGTAATTGTACCTGTAAACTAGACATAAATCATCGGCATACATAAACAATTTGCCATTAAAGCTAATATTCTTGACATCGTTTATGTAAATGAGGAATAAAAGTGGGCCAAGTACGCTTCCTTGCGGAACTCCACATTTCACCGGTAGCTTTGTGCTTTTCGCATCACCAACCTGAACAAACTGCAATCTATTCGATAAGAAATCGCGAAATAGATCCAACGTTTTTCCATCAAAGCCATAGAGTCTTAGTTTATTAATTAATATGTCGTGATCTACGAGATCAAACGCTTTTGAGAAATCGAAAAAAACTCCAGCTACACCTCTATACCCTGCGTCAAGCCCTTCACATATGTGATCAATAAGATTTAACACTGCCTGTTCCGTTCCAGCTCCCTTTCTAAATCCAAACTGTCTTTCAAATAGTAATCCGTTAGAGTCTAAATAGTTCGATACTTGATCAAAAAGAATCTTTTCAAAAACTTTATCTATAATAGACAACAATGATATTGGTCTTAAATTGCAAATTATATTTGAGGCACTAACTTTGGGTATTGGAATTATTTTATGCAACTTCAAAACATCTGGATAGCATCCTTCATTAACCATTTTGTTGAAAATTTCAGTAAGAAAACCTACTACCGCATTTTTCCTTATCTGAAGAATTCTAGGAGTAATGTTGTCAAAACCTGGACTTTTACTAATATTAAAATTCGACACTATACATTCGACGGCTGTCCTCTCTACCATTTGCAAACTAAAACTTGTTCTCTGGGCCGTCAATGTGCGCAAAAAATTAAAGTTCGTTGGTGTCACACAGTGTTCCCTGCGAATACGATCAACTACTCCATAGAAATAATCATTAATAGTTGAAGCCTTTTCTTCATCTGTCGTTAAAACACATCCATCTTCCGTTACAATATTCTTTAGAACACGATTCTTACGACCAAATTCTCTGTTTAAGAAACGCCATGTTTTTCCAGGATCACCAAGACATGATTTTAAGCTATTTATATAATATTGATTCATTAAGTCCTTGTTACATATTTTTATGATTTTGCTTATTCGTTTAAGTCTTTCAGATACGTCAGCATTGCCACGATTTTTTCTCCGAATAGCCAAAAGATACTTTTTATAAAAAATTAATGATAGAAGATTATCTGTCATCCAGGGAGTTAACTTTCTTCTTAAATTCAAGCGCCTTGTTGTTGTTGTTGTGCAATGCTCCGTGGCTTCAATGAAACCATTCATCAGATTCTTCCATAACTCTGAGGATGTGTCTAATAAGCATATATTTCGAAAAATTCCATCCAAGTGAGTCCCTAACTGCTCATAATTAACAAGCGAAAACTTCTCACTTAGAACGCATTGGTCTAATATTTCATTCTCAAGCCTGCAACATATCATATTATGGTCACTCAAATTATTTTCAATTGAGTAAATATACGCTCTATCAGCTACATTTGAAAATATACAATCAATAGACGTTCCACTCTGAGGTCTTGTGATCAAATTGTGACAACTGTTCACATTATATTCAGAGAAAATATTAATTAAAGAACTTTGGTATCGGTTAGCAGAAAGAGTATCTATATTAAAATCACCTACAAAAAAGCACGGTGCATCATTCAATGAAATAAGCATGTTATCAACCTTCCTAAAAAAATTTTCAATTGAACATTTCTGTGATCTGTAAAGAGATGTAATTATCAAACATTTATTCATTATCTTTATATCTTGAAGTTCTATTGAAACAGTATCTAAAAATTCTTCACTGTTTGAGATTCTGACAGAATATTTTAAGCCAGCTTTAATAAATATCGAGGTTCCGCCATACCCATCTTTCCTAGAACAATGAACAACTTCATACCCAGGAATAAAATACAAGCTAGCCAAGCTCATACTGATCCACGTTTCCTGAACAGCAATTATATCAGGCAGTTTTGAAAATTTACTTAATTCATATTTAAATTTATTAAATTTGCTAATTGAAGAAACACTTCTAATATTGAAACATAAAATATCCAGAAAACTTGAACTGATTTTATCAGCATATGAATTAAATGTTTTTATATTTTTAAAATAATAGGAGCTCATAATTTAAAGATATAAATGAAAATATAACAAAACATAAAATAATCAAAATTAATATATTTTAATTTGGAGATCTGAAGTTCTCGCCATCATCATCATCATCTTCATCAGAGTTCTCATCATTCACTATTGCAGCACGAGATTTCATTGAGCGACCACCAGAAGCACTTAGCAGCATTTTATCAACGTCATCCATTGAATAAATTCGAATCTGTCTAGATTTTTCATCTTTCTTTGCAAATATATGGCCCCC
>NW_023459346.1:0-26934 GCF_013731165.1 Rhagoletis pomonella | reverse complement strand
TACGAAGGAAGATTGGTGAGCTTCACAGGGTAATTCCATTAGCCACTGGAGAGAACAAACGAAAACTAATTGCGGAACTGATAGAATTAAAGAAAAATAAACATAACAACTGAGGCATGGTTTGGACAATTGTACTTCCAAAAGCCAATGAACAGCAGCAGAAAATCACCATGAACAACAATAACAACAATATCAACAATAGCAGCAGCAGCAACAACCTTTTAATAAATAATATAATAGCATTTATTTCGATTGTTTTTATATTAATTGTAATCATATATTTTATAAATAAGCATTGTAAGACTTATGTTAAAAAACAAATAATTAAAAATATGAATTTAAATAATAGTGTTTAAAAAAAAATAAAATAAAATTAAAAAAAATTGAAAATAATAACAATTAAATTTTACTTAAATGAAGATGAAAAAGTTTGTTACAATATGCTTTTATCAAGGATGTTTTGGTGAAATGTTAAATAAAATAAATATTTAAAAATAACATCTATCATAAATGAAAATTATACATAATAAATAAATGGAAATAGAATATGCTTCGAAGATACTTGCGAATTTAAAAAAGTCCAAACAGAACTTATACAGACGAATAGATAGACAAGACTTTAAAGGACTTATTAAATGTACGACAGAAAATAGTAAAAAACGAAGAGGAGTATGAATTTGATTTGCTTTTAGGAAGAATAAAATTACTTTTAAAACACAAAGTTGACGAAGTTAAAACAAAAATGTCAAAATTTGATTTAGTAACTGCTTCCAAGCTAATTCCGGAATTTCAAGGGGATTATCTTGAAGTAAACAATTACCTTGGTTTAATTGAATTCTATCACGACTCCTTAGAGAATGAGCAGCAGAATCAATTATTTAAATTCGTTTTAGTTACGAAGCTATCAGAAAAAGTAAAAAATAAAATTCTGACAGAAGCCAAGCCTACTACATTTGAAGACTTTAAAAAACTACTCAAACAAACATATAAATCATATAAAACAACCTCAAATATTCACAGTGAATTATCACAAACAAATCAAAGAGGTTTGAATGTGAATACTTTTGGGTCTAAAATAGAGAACTCGTTAGCATCATTAAATGAATTGCAGATAAGTGAACAAGGTGAAACAAATAGAGAAATAATAGTTAAACTTAATGACCAAATTGGTTTGACAACTTTCAAGAATGGTTTAGAAGAGCCATTTAAATCAGTAGTTTTGGCGGCAAGACCAACAAAACTATCTGACGCGATTAAAATAGCTTTAGAAGTAGAAACAAAACCTAATCAGAATAATTTTGTACATATAGCCACAAGAAGGAGAAGAAATTTTACGAGCAATTACAGGTCCTATAATAATAATAGAAATTTTAATAATAGAGAACAGAGAAATAATGAACATGGCACTAGAAACTCAAATAATAATTACAGTAGGAATTTCAGCCATAATAGAAACAACACTAGTAATAGAGGGTTTAATAATAACAGAGGAGGAAGTAACAATTATGGTAGAAATAATAGAAATAATAACCAAGGAAACAGAGGTTATAATAATAACAATAGAGATGGCAACCGGGGAAACGCGGGTACCCCCGGTGGCGAAAAACCGGGGAGTACTCAACAAAGAAAGTAATTAGTGTAAGTAAAAATGAAGAACTTTCAAATTATATTAGAGTTAAAATAGGTAATAACGTTATATCATTATTAATTGATACAGGTGCAGATATATCATTATTAAAAGAAAATTTAGCTAATAGTTATATAGATAAAGGTGACATTTGTCAAATAAGCGGAATAAATGGGGGAATGACAAACTCGTTAGGAGTTGCAAAAATTAAGCTATTATGGGAGGATAAGGAAATAGTACATAAATTTCACATAATGTTAGAAAATTCAAATTTATTAGCAGATGGAATATTAGGTAGAGATTTCTTAACAGAGCGTAGCTGTAAGATTGATTATGAAACGTATACACTAACAGTATCGCAAGTTGATGATGATGATCTGATAATACCAATGAATATGCAAACGAAAACAGTTAAAAACATAAAAATATCTCCAAGAACAGAAACAGTAATAGCTGTAGATATTGATGTAGATGAAGAAAGCGTAATAAGTGGGAAAGAAATAAAGAAAAGGGATATTTGTTGCACATACCATTATTCCGTCAGAAGGAATAAAGCATATAAAATTTTTGAATTCAACTGAAAAGGAAGTAAATATATCAAAATTAACACTAGGTATAGATAAACTTAAAAATTATGATATACTACATTTCAAAAATACTTTAACCGATGAAAGCAGGTTCCAAAAAATTCAAAAAGAAATTCAAATAGATAAGCTAGATAAGGAAGCAAAAGCTTCAATATTAGAAATCTGTAAAGATCATCAAAACATTTTTCATTTAGATGGAGAAATTTTGACAAAAAATCATTTTTATGAGCAAAAAATTGGAACAACGGACAAAACACCAGTTTACATTAAAAACTATCGAATACCACACTCCAGTTTACAAGAAATAGAAAAACAAGTTGACAAACTATTAGACGAAGACATAGTTGAACCTTCCGTTAGCCCATACAATTCACCCTTGTTAATAGTACCAAAGAAGAGCGCGGGGGAAGAAAAAAAATGGAGACTAGTAGTTGATTATAGATCTTTGAATAAAAAAGTTGTAGATGACAAATTTCCATTAACCAGGTTAGAGGATGTACTTGATAAATTAGGTAAAGCGAAGTATTTTTCGACTCTAGATATGACAAGTTCATTTCATCAAATTCCACTACATCCAAAATCGAGACCATTAACAGCCTTCTCAACAGATTCAGGTCATTTCCAATTTAAACGTTTGCCTTTCGGTTTGAAAATCTCAACAAATAGTATTCAAAGAATGCTTTCAATTGCACTTAGTGGTTTACAAGCATCAGCATTTTTATACGTTGATGATATAATAGTTTTTGGAGCTAGTTTAAAAGAACACAATAGGAATCTTGTAGAAGTTTTTAAAAGGTTACGTAAATATAATTTAAAATTGAATCCAGGAAAATGTAATTTCTTGAGACCTGAGGTAGTTTACCTTGGACATTTAAACACAGATAAAGGTGTGACTACTGACCCTAGCAAATATTCAGTAATAAAAGATTACCCAACACCAACAGATTCTGACGAAGTACGCAGATTTGTAGCTTTTTGTAACTACTACAGACGTTTTATTCAGAACTTTGCTGACATAGCAAAACCATTAAATCAATTATTAAAGAAAAATGTGATTTTTAGCTGGTCACAAAATTGTCAGAGATCATTTGAACTTTTGAAAGAAAAACTTATGTCGCCACCAGTACTAAGTTACCCAGATTTTTCAAAACCTTTTGTTTTGACAACAGACGCTTCAAATTATGCACTGGGAGCTGTACTTTCTCAAGGAGAAATCGGTAATGATAAACCCATTGCATTTGCTAGTAAATCATTAAATAAATATGAAATAAACAAAGCGCTAATAGAAAAAGAGTTGCTAGCCATTCATCGGGGAATAAATCATTTCAGACCATATTTGTATGGTAAAAGATTTATAGTGTATACAGATCATAGACCATTAGTTAGTTTATTTACCCATAAGAACCCATCATCTAAATTAACTAGGATAAGAATAGATTTAATGGATTATGATTTTGACATTATATTTAAGCAAGGTAAAATGAATACCAACGCCGATGCGTTGTTAAGAATAGTTTTAAACTCGGAGAAATTAAAAGACATGGTACCAACGAATAATATTAATGTGTTAACACGAGGAATGAAAAATAAATTGACAGATAATAAAGAAGAAGAAACACCCGCGGACACTTTACCATTGGAGACTGATCATCTTCATATATGGGAGTGTATTTCAATATCTGATATTAGAGGAGTAAAAAAATTCAAATTTGAGAATAAAGATAAAACTAAAACTGGCCAAAAAATTGAGTTTAATGAATTTAAAAATGAGTTACATGTTAGATACAATCATAAGACATTATCAGAGTTAAAATAGATTTTGAAAAAATTGTTATCTCACGCGAAGAATGAACACATTAGTAAACTAGCGCTAGCGAATGATGATGAAATATTTAAAAAGATATCTATTCATAGATTTAAAGAAATTTTTAATGAAATACAAGAAAATGAAATCGAAGATTGTCTAGACATATTATTATATTCTCCTCCGAAAAGAATAGAAAATGAAAAAGAAATGAAAGAATTAATAGAAGGATACCATGACTCAAAAACAGCAGGCCATTGCGGCATAAGACGATGCATAGGAAAACTCAAACAAAAATATGTGTAGAAAGGCATGAATAAAATGGTTAAATACCATATTAACAAATGTAAAATCTGTAACGAGGTAAAAATTATTAAATATACAAAAGAAAAGTTGACAATAACAGAGACACCAAGTACATCATTTGATGTTGTAACAATAGATACAGTTGGTCCTCTTAGACCATCCAATACATACAGATATATACTAACAATTCAATGCGAACTTACAAAATTTGTAGAAGCGTTTCTTTTGATAACAAAAGACGCAGTGAGTGTAGCAAAAACGATAGTAGAAAAGTTTATTTTAAAATATGGTTGTTTTAGGAAATTAAAAACAGACAAAGGTACTGAATTTACGAACGAATTATTGACAAATATCTATAAACTAATGAACATAGACAAAGTAACATCAACGCCATACTATCATGAAACTTTAGGTACAGTTGAAAGAAACCATAGAGTTTTAAATGACTCCTTAATGACAATGGACGGGAAGGATAACTGGGATGAACTATTACCATACTACACATACTCGTACAACACCACTCCACATAGCACGACTCACTATACACCATTTGAATTAGTGTATGGTAAATTATGCTCTTTACCTTGTGAAATTATTAAAAGCAAAGAATCATTCTACAATTTAGACAATTATATAAATGAATTCAAAATTAAACTAAGATATGCACATAATCAAGCACAAGAAAATTTGTTAAAAAATAAACAACATAACTCCAATACACAAAAATATATTAACAAACCAAAATTTAAAACAGGAGACTACGTATATTTAAAAGTAGGAAATAAGAAAAAATTAGATAGACCTTTTAAAGGTCCTTTTAAAATTATATCACAAAACGGATCTAACAGTACTATAATTATGGACAATGTAGAAAAAGAAGTACACAATAATAATTTAATAAAAGCTAGAAATATGTAAACGTATATAAGAATATGTAAAACTATAATATACAAATAATTTTGTCAATTATGATTACAAAATCATTTTTTTTTTATAGGGTAAGGGTGTTGTAGTAATTAGTAAGTAAGGTCAGTAATGTAAACACACATGTGACTGCAATATTATATAATAAGAATGCAAGCAAAAAAGAGTTATGACTCATATATATGTCACAAATTGGGCAAAGCGTTAGCGGCCACTTGCTTTCACGGTGGGCAGGAAGCAAAGATAGGTTGCATAAAAATGTCGACAAAAACTGAAAGCAGGGTTAAATTTGTTGATATTTTTAGGTTAAGAATCCCTTTGAATTGAAATCCTAGCTGCTCCTGTTTTAAAGATATCAACATTTTACATAGTTATGATAGGACCGACTTTTGCGAAAGAGAAAAACATCCTTGTGCATTAATTATTCAACAATGTATGTGTGAGTAAATGTGTGTATATATATTATGTGAAAATATAAGGTTATGTAAGTTTTTAGCCGGTTTCAATCGTTTCCGAGGCGCACCACGTAGAGGCAACTTACTCTGCACCTCTTTGTTCTTTTTTTGGTTTTATTTTTTTATATTTTTTTCTTGCTTTATTTTTTTATATTTGTTTTTTGTTTCCTTTTATTTTTTTGTTGGCTTACCATATAATATAGTCACACATTTTAGTATTTAAATATTTTATTATTTAGTTAAGTTTTTATATATGCTGGAATGAAAATGTCATTACAGTTTTCTTCAGGCGACTCACAAAAGTTGGTTTATCAATCATATTTATTTTGAATCTATCCCAGAATTTAATGAATTCCCTATGAACTGACTTCCCGGCCTGCTCGGACCATAATCCTAAACCATCGTTATTCAAGAATGAAATAGATTGCTTTAAATGTTTAAGGATACAATGGATTTTGACAGTTTGAGAAATTCCAGTACTTTTCAAAGCTGTGCGGAGTTCGCTAAGATTTTTATCAAAATTACTAAGATCCGCTTGATTTGCGGAAAACCATGTATTCACGATTTTGCTCATGGCTTTGAACGAGGCAATATATTTGGTATTGTTTTTACTGAGAGTTTCTTCCATACAAACTATGTTCGACATTTTTTTGTATGTGGAAGACACTGTCAGCAAAAAATAAATAATTGCAAAAAATCAACGAAATTTTCTGGTAACTTCAGACTTGCACTTTACTAATTGGCTCAAAAGCTACATTTTAAACATTTTTCTAAAAGATCTGATTAGAAATTGTGATCGGATGAAAGTGTCTCCGAGCCAATAATTTTGTACGGCACGGTACTTATAAGTAATCTAGGTTTCACGAAAAAAAAAAATACAAGGTAACATTAAAATATCAGTCATTTGTTTCGTTGCTGTGAGCTTGTTTCAAAACTTCTGGCTTTTGCTATAATTGTAAAACTCTGTGCATGTCATTTTAACGTATTTAGGTACATACTTATATTAATCATCAACTATTGCTTATGCAAAACGTGCTATATTTAAAAAAAAGAATCGCATATGAAAGAGCACCAACCCAACTCGTAATAATTTAAGTATAAAAATTTTAGTATTTAGTATAGAAATATTCAATTGAAATACGCCAATATTAAAATGAAGCGCTTTGCACTTAACGGATGCTTTTTCATAATTAAGTTAAAAAAAAAATTTATTTAAATTCCATGCTGTCTGTAATGGGATTTGAACCCTGACGCTCTGGAAATTAGCAAATTGTGGCAAGCATCTTCGTGCACTCAGCTACAGCCAGACATGTAAATGTGCATTCAAATGTTCAGTTTGATTCTACACCACGTGTGCGTGGTATGAAATGTTGTTTTTAAGTACGAACATTTCAAAACGATAATCAAATAAAAAATATTCATGTTTACTATGCGTTATTTCCCCCCAGTAAATTCATAAAATTTTTCTTAATATTACAACGCGCTTTTTCTCTCAGCGTAGTCATTTTTAAGCAAAATTTGTGCAATCAAATCGAAAACCGGGACACTTAAATGAAACCCGGGACATTTTAAGGTTGGACCGGGACACCGGGACAAATAGTCTAAAAGCGGGACATGTCCGGGAAAACCGGGACGTCTGGCAGCCCTACACACAAAGCGCATACTTTCATGCGATTTTCTTTATGATCGCATTTGTGTTCTGGATGTACAATAGACATTATTTCCTGACAGAAGAGTACATAAATACCAAAATAAATCTCATACAAGCTTTGAATTTATTTACTTATTATGAGGAGTACCGTTGGCCTAAGTTAGAGCATGTTTATTTCTTGCACAAGCGCAGTGCGACCTGCCTGCGCTACTTGCTTATAGCAACAAACCTTTAATAAAAAATTACTACCGTATTATATAGCATACAATATTGTATACATACATACATATATTGCGATATTGAAAGTGTTTGTAATGAGAAAGTTCACGCTACAGAAAAAGGTAATTGTGGTGTTTTATCTAAGTTGTATACCGGTAGCGCCCAATAAATCTCGATCAATTATTCTTTCGGTAGGAAAAAATGAAAATGTTTCACATTGATTTGATCCGTTTTAGTGAGTTAAAAAAGGGGAACAGATTTGTATGAGATTTCTTTTCGTATAAATATGCTCTAATTATCGAGAAGTACGCCTTTCTCTTTTGCAAATATATCCTATCAGAAGTATATAAAATGTGGATATCTTTAAAACAGGAGCAGCTAGGATTTCAATTTAAGCGGATTCTTAACCTTAAGATATCAACAAATACAACCCTGCTTTCAGATTTTGTCGACATTTTTATGCAACCTATCTTCGCTTCCTGCCCACCGTGCTTTGTCGAAACGATCATATTGCAGCTTGCACATGTGGGTCACTTTTGTGAAGACATTTGTAATGTTGTATTTTCTGAAGACGATGAACTCTGTAGAGCAACTGTGAAACGATTGGTTTCACAATTGACATTTCTCAATATATGAGAAGTCAATATAAATTGAATTAGAGTAAAAGAAAAGCAATGAGACTTTACTACAAGAACATTTAGAAAATGCAAAACTACAAAAAAATAAATTATGATTGGTCACAATATGAAAATGTTGGAAAAGTAACTGAAAAGTGGGAGTGTCTTAGATTTAAGGAGAAATGTAAAATTTATTATAAAAGCAGTGTTTGTGCACTGAAATAAACAGACTTGTTTTGAATCAAGAATCGGCAGCATTGCCTCTTTTTCTAACTTGTCTCATCAATAAAAATAGGCCTTGAGGCCATCATCCTTTTAGCGTGGCTCGCTTAAAAGCCAAAAGTTAAAAATACTAAAAAAGGGAAATGAATCAAAAACCAAACTTAACACGTAGTTAGCTTCTTGCCCAGACTAGCATAGAGAATCCTTTTTCCGGTAAATGGGATCTATTCGAAAAAATCTTATTTATGGTTCGATTTGATACTTTTTCTGATAGGTGGACCACGGACCGATCTACTCGAAAAAATCTTATTTATGAATTTCGGTACACGTGTTATAAATATACATACATAGCATAGAATTGAATGATTGTTTTACAGTTCGAAAGGTGTTTTAAGGCGCCGCAAAGCATGCGGGTGCTGGCTATTTGTTATACTTATTATCTATACTAATTAATTATATAAAAAGAAGTCCGTTTTATAAGGGGTGATTTAGCGAACGGTTGTACTGATTATTTGGAAGTTTTGGACTCCTACTGCCATATATGTAATACTCCTATATTGGCAGTAAGAGCTAGTACCGTCCGAAAACACTACAGTACAGATATATCAATAAACACGTACGAAAGAAAAGGAACACATACGTTTATAAATAAACGTGTACACAACACATATACAAAAAACGGCACTCAAGTACACAACACATTGACAAAAACGGTACTAGACTGTCTCGCTTTGATTTCGGAATGCTTACACATTGAGAAGTTAGCTTACTGCCAATATAGAAGTATTACATATATGCCTACTGCAGACTTTCCAAGGCTGATAATAATTTTGATATATCATTGAAGCGTGGTATATCCCATACAAATCGGATTTTTCATACTGAAACTTGGATGGAGATATCTGAAATCAATCCCATACTCATGAAGAAAAGTGGGGGCTAATGGAAAAGGGGGCGTGGCGCCTTCCAAACATACTGAAACGTTTACCTATATATATATATATATATATATCTGTGGCCATAAGCAATGACCGCCTAAGTCGAAAAACCTGAATTCGAGAAAAAACGTTTTAAACATTTAGATTGTAATGTTGACCTTATGGGGAAAACAAAATATGTTCTTCTATAACTTTTTAAATAGCCTAGCTGGCGAGATGGGGATTTCACATACACATAATTTAACCTTAACTCGGCTGGAAAAACAAGTGCACATAAAAAACTAAACAATTATACATAAACAATAAGTAAGCAAAACAAATAAAACAACTACGTGGTGGCTGTTGGTATTCCTTGTTCCTGCTATTACTGTTTTGTGCCTTCTCTGTCGGTTTTGTTTAGAAAGAGTAGCTGGCTATCTTCCCTCCAGTATTAACAGCTGTGCGCTTGTGCTTGTGTTTTCGTCTCCGTTTCTTTGTCATATTCGTCTTTCGCCGCATTAATTGGAAATGGGTACTTGCGCCAAATCTGCATGCCTGGTAACCGCTTCACCTAATAAAACGCTTTCAAGTACGCCTAAGAGTAATTTGCCTGATGCTGGGTGGATCTCACAGCTTGAAGCGAAGCTTATGAGTGCTATGACAGAGGTCGTGAGGGAAGTGGTAAGGGAATCAGCTGACGCAATTATGCAGAAACTGAGTGAGGCGACAGCTAAGCTGGCGAACATGAAGCGCGACCTACGAACTTTTGAGGGCAGAATTGAACAAACCGAACGTGACTACAAAGAAATGGCAGAGCTGCGCAATGATCTCTGGCCACTAAAAGAGGAATTAGAAAATAAAAGCGTCGCAACTGATGTCATTATCAGTGGCATTCCGCAAATGCCAGATGAAAAGATAGATGAAGTTTTCACCAAACTCTGCCAAGCTATGCAGCTGAATCCTCCCCCCTTTTCGATCGGCCTTTCGCGTTCGCAACAACAAAGCGAAAAATTCGCCCCTGATGGTGAAACTAGTCTCTCCCCACGATCGTCCACTGCTATTTGCCGCCGCTGCCAGGTTTTTAAAATCAAAGATAAGAGGTATTAAGCTAAGTGACATTGGGCGCGAATAAGAAGGCAGAATACACCAGAACGAATCTCTCACCAAACGCACCCGCGCGATTATGCGGTTTACCACTAAACTTAAAAGGCAAAAGTGCTTAACATCTGCCTTCTCTTTCAAAGGACAGGTGTTTGTTCGTGTGCGGCCAAATGAAGCTGCGGTTAAAGTGCTCATCATAGATGAAATCACGGCAATAGCTGCTGGCAGCAAATGACTAGTTCTTAAGATTCAGTTTAATGTTCTTTGTACTCTTTCTTTCTCTAATATTTTACTTCAGTCTAATTTTTTCCTTTTCTCACTTTATTCCTTACCCATTCAAAGTCATAGAGATGTGTATGTGTGGTTTTATATTTTATTTTTTATTTTTTTTTATTTATATATGATATTAGTCAAATTAACAATATATTCTTACTGACTACTGAACAATTTTACTTAAAGACTAGTTAAAGTAGCTAAGTAAGAGGGTACGGACTGTTGCATGGGGTAATGCCGGATCAAGATTTGGAATATTATTTAACTCTAAGAGGGCTCTTGAGAGTGGAGCAAATTTAGCGTAATTATACTTAGAAAACTCCACGTAGAACAATTGAGAATGGCGTAGGTTACGAAAAGGGACATTGAACGTTATTTTTTCTAAAAGAGTTGGGCAGTCAACGGAGCTGTTCATAACATTTGCAAGCGAGAAATGCAAACCTGTGATATATGGGCTTTAAAGCCAAAAGCTGACAACGAGATTCGTAAGGTGGTATAGGTTCACTGAAATTCAGTGAGCGAAGAGCCGATTTGATGAAAACCTTTTGAATTCGCTCTATTCGGCTTATATGCGAGGCAATATATGGTCTCCAAATAAAACAAGCATAGTCAAGTCTAGATCTTACTAGCTATATATAAAGCAACTTCAGTGTGTACGGGTCCGTAAACGCAGAACTGTTGCGACGGACAAAAGCCAACATGGCATATGATTTCGAAACAATATAATTAATATGCGTTGAGAAGCTGAGTTTCGTATCGAAGTATACACCCAAGTCCTTAACTTCGGCAACATATTTGAGGGAGACCCCAGAGATATGATAGCACGTTGAGATTGGAGTTTGCTTTCTCGTAAAGGAAGAGTAAGAACATTTATTTACATTCAAGTTAAGATGATAGCGAGCGCACCAAGACACAAGATTATCGAGTTCCGACTGAAGAACAAAGGCGTCTTGCAAGTTTTTTATTATTGAGTAAATCTTACAGCAGAAATTTAGAAGTAGCGAAACAAGAGCCGATGTCGTTAATAAATAATGTAAATAACAGAGGTCCTAGGATGCTGCCCTGGGGCACACCTGAAGATGCAACAAAAGGTCGGGAGAAGACATTATCTAAGGTAAACACACAAAGTCTATTACTCAGATAGGACTTAATCCATTCAAGAAAAGTTGAATGGAAACCTAAAGTCGAAAGTTTGGAAGTTAACACTCTATGTGTGTCGAAGGCTTTCGAAAAATCTGTGTAAACACAATCTACTTGATTCCCTTCACGAAAGGCAGCGGAACAGTCTTCAGTAAAAACAGCAAGTTGTTACTGTTGACCTACCTTTGACAAATCCGTGTTGGTTACAGCGGATAAGACCACTACATGCGAATGAGAGTTTGACTTTAACAACAATCTCGAAAATTTTAGAGACCGTGGATAATTTCGAGATAGGTCTATAATTACTTACGTCATTCTTGCTACCGCTTTTGTAAATTGGGGTTATCGATGCTCCTTTCCAGTCGTCTATAAAAACACCGGATGTTAAGGACTTATTGAAAATAAGCGTTAGCGGCTCAATCAGGGAGGAGCACTTTTTGAAAAAAATCGCCGAAAGTCCATCCGCGTCCATTTGTTTGGAGGATTTTAGCGATTCGATGCCTCTACTAACGTCTTCTTTGGTTACAAAAAGCGAACCAAAAGACAGTGACGAGTCGGAAAAGAAACAATCATCGAAAGGTAGATCAGCATCGGACACAAAATTGGCACAAGAAAACTCAGAAAAAAGATTAGCAGCATGAACAAGAGTGGTCGCATGTTTATCGCTGTAGAAGACGGAGGACGGTATGCCAGAACTGGATTTTTTAGATTTTATATAACTCCAAAAAGCTTTTGGGTTATTTTTGATGTTGGGTTCATAGTTTTTAATGTACCTATCATGTAGACGCTTATCGAGGGCGTTGAAACTCTTACGGTAACACTGATAACGTTCCAGGTACAAAGTGTGCCCGGATTTTTTGAACTTTTTGAAGAAGTTACTGTTCAGATTTTTCAGACGTTTCAACTCTTTTGTGTTCCATGGTAATTTATAGGGTTTCCTAGTGAATGTGGGGATTAGATCCACGCAGAGATCAAAAACACGAGATTTAAATGTGGTGAATCGATTCTTAGCAATTGTGAATTAAGCTTATTAAAGTTGCATAGATTATAGTTAAAAATAGGTTGCAAAGTACTAGGCGATGGAGTAAAGAATTCGTAGAATTGGAGTGTAATTTCTAAAGGAATATGGTGGGCATTCCGCGGAGAAATTGGTGAATCACATACCTCCAGCTGATGATTTAAGTTGTCACTTAAATAAATTAGGTCTAAAAGTCGATTAAAATCGTTAAAATAATGATTAATTTGGGAAAGGCCAATACTTAAGACACTATCAGTAACATAAGTATCATTGACATTGCACACATTTACTGGCGTTAACACTGATGAACTACTTAAGTTACTCCAAGAAATATTATTAAGATTAAAATCGCCAAGGACACACATAGGGTGATTTTTAACTTCAGAACTTAGATAAACTAAATTATCAATGTGACATTTATAAATCTCGTCATTACTGTTGGGAGGGATATACGACGCACACACGAACAGTTGGCCGAAAGAGCCCCGCACAGTAACGCAAAGTTGATCGAGGAGGAAATGGGAATTAAGTAGCTGAACTAAAGATGAGCTGAATTTCCGCTGTACAGCAAGTAACACGCCGAAGCCTCTGGAACACTCAGTTTTGATTTCGTCTCTATCTTTCCGGAAAACACTGTATAGGTTTGCATCGAAGAACTCGGAATCGAAGAAGTTGTTATTTAACCAACTTTCGATAATTACAAAGACGTCATAGTCAAGGTGAGAGCTTAATCGACGAACTATCTCTGCTTTGGTCCTCATACCAGATACATTGTGAAAATATATTTTTAATTTATGCGAAGATTTTTTAGCCGCTATGTTTGAGTTGCCGGACTTACTTTCCTTTGAAAAAAAAGACAAGGACGCGCGGTGACGTTAGCGGGCCAAACTTCCGGCAATAACAACTTATCAAACGAGTTTTCAGGCACCCCAAGCTTAAAGTTTACACGTTTTAAAGAGTCAGTTGGCGCATCCTTTTTAATAAGTTTAAAACATGATAAAAGATTCTTTTCGATTCCGGAGTGTTTTCTAACATATTCAATAATATCGACAGAGCTGACAGATGGCTTAAGAGATGATAAAAGAAGCCACTTTAATGGAAGGGCCACATTAAGCTCAGCATTAGAACTAGAACCAACGACACGCAATTCATCTTTCTTATTACCGGCCTTGGCAGTAGTTTTACGCCTTTCCCTGTTACGAGCGAGAGGCATTGAATGTATCAAATCAGTTGCAATAGATATGGGGGTAGAAAGATTACTCTCACCAGACCTCGATGCATCGAAAACTTCACCACGCTGCAGCACTTTATTTGTTTTGTTTATTGTTTGCTGATTTCCACCCATCTGCGCGGCAACAGAGGCGTATGATATACACATTTCACCCGTAGCAGTGGCGTTAGTTGACGTCGACGCCGACGCTGTAACACTAGCATCAGTGGGAAACGAACGAACGCCCAGAGACGAAGAAGATGGAAATGAGAGAGAACGATTAGCAGCATCAGGCATAGAGGCACTAGTTATATCAGCATTTCTAACGTTAGATGAAATGGTTAGCTTATTAGCTTTATCGTTGTTGTTCACAAAACTACAGCAACGCGCAGTACGACGAAGTTCTACCATCTCTGCATAGAGAAATTCACTTTATGCTATTAAGAGCTGCTTGCCGGTATGCAGGGCATTGATCAGTTCAGTGGAGCGCACTTGTTCGGATTTTAGAGCTGCAATTTCACGTAGTATGTTGGATAACGTTAGTTACTTATTATCTTCATCAATGTCACTACATATCATTGGTGAAGAACCTTGATTGAATTGATTATCAGACACATTCTTAGGATTAAGAGATAGTTGTAAGAGGCTAGGCAAATTAGATGACGATGTACTCTTTGTCATCGCCTTGAGTGTGCAGCGATTATTGTTCTGCTTTGTTTAAATGAATAGTAAAAAATATTGTAGCTACAAATACAACACGTATAATATGATACGGCTCATTGGTAAACAAAAACATGGTCTAAAGGTATGCAACCTAAAATTGATGAATTTCGTTCTCTTTCAAAGGAATTGCCTTCTCTTTCAAAGGACAGGTGTTTGTTCGTGTGCGGCCAAATGAAGCTGCGGTTAAAGTGCTCAGCATAGATGAAATCACGGCAATAGCCGCTGGCAGCAAATGACTAATTCTAGATTCAGTTTAATGATATTTGTACTCTTTCTTTCTCTAATATTTTACTTCAGTATACTTTTTCCCTTTTCTCACTTTATTCCTTACCCATTCAAAGTCATAGAGATGTGTATGTGTGGTTTTATATTTGTCATCGCCAGGGAACGGATTTTATGGAAATTGCCTTTTTTTCTGCTAAAGAGATAGAGTATATTCGATTAAGAATGTCCACGATTTAGCTTTCCCTTCTGTCTTTTTTAGTGCCTTTTTTGCTTTTTTGCAATACCTTTTTTGCCTTTTCCTGCCTTTTTCGCTATTTTGTTTTGCCTTTTTCAGCCTATTTCGTTACTTTATTTTGCCTTTTTTATAGGTTTTTAGGTTCTAAAAATCCGCTCCCTGGTCATCGCCTTCAGTGTGCAGCGATTAAAGGGTGAACACACCAAAACTGCGACACTTTGTGAAGCTTATAACTTACCCAAAAAGAATTCAATATTTTGAAATTCAAATAGAATAGAATTCAACCATAAGCTGACCATGACGTTAGTTGGACGTAGAAGAAATTGCATTTGAATTTGATTCCTGGTTGAGTTAAAAATGGCAACCGAGTTAGAAACGAGACAAACCATTTTGCACGAGTTTATAAATGATCCGGCCTTAAGTACACGTAAAATTGCTAAAAAATTAAAGATTGCACTATTCGACAGTTTGCAGGGTTTTAATCGGTACAAATAAGGCCTGGCAGTTACGAGAAAATCAGGGAGCGGGGGTTAGCATGGTCAAAGTGATAAAAACAGTGCTCGGAAGTCCTCAGTGCGTTTTCGCGAGATCCGAAGATTTTGTCGCGTTATGTTGCAAAATCCGTACGGAGATCGCAGTTTTTCGTACAAAAGGTAAAGCGGAAAGCTTCATTGAGATGTTCTATAGCTCAAACAGCGCCAGACCGAGGCGCAAAGTAGAATGTTACAGCGAAATCCCGCATTCGGAAGTTGAATGAATTCTAAATTAAAAAATACAACTGCATTGTTATGGACTACGAAACCTACTGCTATAAAAATTCAAAATATATTGCAGGTCAAAATTTTTATACTGGTGCAAGTCGTCAAGATGCCCCTGAAAGCTGTAAGCTGAAAATGAAGTCCAAACTTCCAAAAAAACAACATGGTTTGGCAAGCTATTTGTTCCTGTGGCCGTAAGAGCAGCCCTTTTTCCCCATCCGGGACAATGAATGATCAAGTTTATCGGGATGAGTGCCTCAAAAGGCGTCTTCTGTCATTTATCAACAGATAAGGAGTAGGCCACTGTTCTAGGCGCACATGGCAACCTGCCACTATGCCAAGGACACATTGCCGTGGTATAATGCAAATAACATCAATTTTATACCTCACGACTGCAATCCACCCAATAGCCCAGAGCCACGTCCTATTGGGGAATATTGGTCAATTGTCAAAGGAATATTGAAGAAAACAGGTGAAACAGTTAAAAATATTGAAGAGTGGAAAACAAAGTAGTTGTGCGCATCGTGTAAAGTCGATGATGCAGTCGTGCAGAACATGATGGCGCGTGTGCGATGAAAATACCGATCTCTTGCATATGGAGCAAATAATAACTAATATTTTAACATTTTAATAACATCTAAACTTCCAAGTTATATAATACAAAAAAAAAATAATTTCAAAGTCTTCTAGTTTGTTTCTGGTGGTAATTTCTAAGTGTCTCAGTTTTGGTGTGTTCACCCTTTAGTGTTCTGCTTTGTTTAAATGAATAGTAAAATATATTGTAGCTCCAAAGACAACACGTATAATATGATACGGCTCATTGGTAAACAAAAACATGGTCTAAAGGTATGCCATCTTAATGCTCAAAGCCTGCAACCTAAAATTGATGAATTTAGGTACATATTTGAATGTTGGTCCTCTTCGTGTCATATTGATGATTTAGTCTGTGTTAGTGGTTATAAAGTCCTACGTCTAGATAGAATTGGGCATGGTGGTGGTGTCGCTATATATGTAAGATCTGGTATTTCATGCCAACTGAAATGCGAATCGAACGTCTCAGACCATATCGAGTATATTTTCGTCGAATTGGTCACTAAAACAAATAAAATCTTAGTTGGCTGTGTATACAGACTTAATCGCCAGATTGCATATTCCAATTTCGTCGATTTTATCGAAAATCTTAGACTCAATTACAGGGATATTATTCTGACTGGTGATTTCAACAGTGATTTGCTAACGGAAGCTAAATTCTCGCTCTCAATGGAAAACATGGGTCTGTTTCCAGTTAATTGTACGATACCTACACATTT
This sequence comes from Rhagoletis pomonella, assembly GCF_013731165.1. NCBI lineage: Eukaryota > Metazoa > Arthropoda > Insecta > Diptera > Tephritidae > Rhagoletis > Rhagoletis pomonella. The sequence continues at coordinate 9,612 of NW_023459346.1, read as the reverse complement.
TACGCATACTAACAGCACTTTATTAGATATTTTTCTTGTAAATGAAAAGTTCAAAGTACTTCTCTATGACCAACTTTCTGTGCCCAACTTTTCAAAACATGATCTTAAATTTCTTATTTATGATTTTAGTTTTGCGTATGATACGCTGCAATATTCATATCGCGACTTCATGCATATTCAATATGACCTTCTTGAGGTAGCTGTGGATGCTATCAACTGGAAATCTGTTCAAAGTATGGTTTTGGCAGACGAGCAGATATGCTTTCTTCAAGCTAACATCAGCAGACTTTTTAATAACTTTGTACCGCTTGTAACTAGGTCAAATAGAGTTAGAAGCCACCTATGGTTCAATAACGATATAAAAAGATTAATTTACAGGCGGAAAAAGCGTATACAAAATGGAAGCAATCCAAGTGTGAGAACAGTTATAATGAGTATAAAACCATTAGAAGGGAAGTAACTATCAAGTCACAAAAATTAAAATACTATGAACAAAAATTTAGCTCTGCCGTAGGTTCTAAGCAGACATGGAAGCATATTCGCGAAATCGGCATTGGCAATAAAAACAATTTGAGCAATGAATCAATAGATGTGAATGAACTCAATGAGAAATTTGTCCAAGTATCCATTAATAGCAATAATAATATTTGTTAAGATCTTTATAATGTCAGTAAGAATGTCTCTGTCCCTGGTTTCTGTTTTAGATGTGTTGATGATTGTGATGTCGTCCAGTCTATACTTAGTATTAAATCTAATGCCATGGGTATTGATGGTGTGCATCCAAAATTCCTTAAGTGCGTACTGCCCAAAATTGTGACTTATATTAATTACGCCTTTAATACCATTCTGACCACGTCTACATTTCCAAGCTGCTGGAAGAGGGCCAAAATGATCCCTGTTAAAAAGCCAAATGGCGAATATAGGCCTATTGCGATACTTCCTTTCTTATCTAAAGTTCTGGAGAGAATAATGAGCAAGCAAATTAACATTTTCGTATCAAATAATTCCTTGATGAGCCCGCACCAATCGGGTTTTAAAACAAATAGAAGTTGCATTACAGCCCTCGTAAAAGTCTCGGACGACATCAAGCTAAATATTGACCAAAATCACGTAACACTTTTAACTCTGCTTGATCACTCGAAAGCTTTTGACACTGTTGACCATACACTAATGTGCTTAAAACTTGACAACCTGTTCAATTTCACAACGTCGGCAGTAAACCTAGTACATTCCTATCTTCTTGGGCGTTCTCAGTCAGTAAGTGTACGTGAAAGTGTTTCAAACTCCCTGTCTATTGCTAATGGTGTTCCGCAAGGATCAATTCTTGGTCCTTTACTGTTTGTGTTGTATATTAATGACCTTCCAACTGTGTTAAAATATAGTAATACTCATGTTTACGCAGACGATGTCCAACTGTATCTTAGTTGTCCCCCTGTATCCGTCAACACATGCATAACTCACTTAAATAGTGACTTAAATTCTTTAAATAAGTGGGCGTCGGACAATGGCTTAGTCCTTAATCCGAGCAAATCCCAGTGCATTGTTATTTATAAGAAACTTTTGAAACTTGACGACTACAACGAGGTAAAACTGAACAATTCTGTGATAAAATAAGTGGACACTGCAAAAAATCTAGGAATAATTTTCAACAGAACTCTGACGTGGAATAACCACATTCTTAGCACTATTGGCAAAGTATATGGTATGCTTCGGACTTTACGGGGCATTCAGTACTTTACACCGTTGAAAATTCGATTGTTACTGGCCAAAACATACTTGCTTCCGACGTTATTATATGGTTGTGAATTGTTTGCTGACTGTGATAGTATTTGTAGTAGGAAACTAAATGTTCTGTACAACATCATTGCGCGATATATTTTTGGCATTAAACGAAATGAGCACATTTCTGAATTCGCGTTGAAAATCTCCTCTATAGCTTTTGATGACATACTCGAAGTCAGGTGTTTAACGTTATTGCATAAAGTCATGACTACTAAAGAGCCCAGTTATCTGAAAGAGCGACTTTCATGGACTAGGTCCTCCCGGTTTCCCACTATTTCATCTTTGAAATCTAGTTGCCTGGTTTCTAAACGTCAGTTCCTTGTCTATACGGTCCGTCTTTGGAACAGCTTACCACCAGCGATAAGAAATAGTAAAACCACGCTGCGATTCAGGAGCGAACTTATGCGTCACTTTGCCAAATGACTGATATGGGTACCGTTAACTTTTCTTATAAACCTATCGATGTCTTAGTTATCTATTTTCTTCCCCAAATCTATAACTATATATATATATATATATATATTCTTATCTTCTGCTCCAATAATTTTAATTCGTATATATGTATGTAGTTTTGTGTATGTTTAAGGCAAATTTTCTGTTTTAAAACTAAGTATTCACATGCACTGTAATTTAAAACCTCTGGTTGTTGTGCATGTACTTTAATAAATAAATAAATAAAACGTGGAATAGTAGTTGCGGAATACGATAGCATATATAACTCAATTCTTTCTTAAGTCGACTTAGGCGGCTATTGCTTATGACCACAGATATATTTATAAATACACTGATCTATTATTTTTATTGGCCAAATAATAGACATAAGAACGATTATGAGAAATGTAAACATAACAAAACTGTCAAAGCTAAACTTCAAAATGGGGGTGAATTGCCAGATGAATGTACGTAACCAATAGTTATTCAAAACACGAACCATCATATCGGTATAGACACGAATTGACATGGCCACTATGAAAACGCCCACACTGACAAACGATAAAAGAATCGGTGGTCACATTCCACGAGGCTAGAAAAATATTTTTTCTTTTTGGAATTGGACACGGACCGAACAACACACATCAAGAATGGAAGTAATCCTAACCAAGCAATTTATTAAAGCTGACGACATTGGTTTGGTTAAAGTCAATCCTCAGAGTGCGTATAACTGGGGAATATACTTATCGGCATTGTTCCACCACATTCCTTCCGGCAAATCCCCAACCGAGTTGTTACCTGTGGAAATAAAGAGTCTGTGGATATAAATTCTGGTCTATTCATTTGGCAGCAGTTAGACCACCGTACACCGGTAATCCCAGAATCATCAAACGTAAGTCAACAATAATGAATTGTCACCATCCCATTGGAAACGAGCTACCCAACAACAGTTTATCGAGATTCCTGTTTGTTCCGACAAGAAAAGGACAAGCAAATCACTGGCGCCCAACAAAACGGGTGAAAAAGAATAAGTTTTTGTTGAACATAACCACACTTAAGCCCGGCATAAAACAACCGCGTGCTCAGCTGAGGGAATATAGCAATTTCTTCATCGAATCAATTTAATACATCATAAAATTAGATTTAAGGAAAAATTAAAATCTTTTAGTCGTTTTTCTCATTTTGTTGGTCACAAAATTGTACGTCGGTTCACATATTCCAGTTTAACAGATTATTGATAAATATTTTCTTTTAGAAATTCCGCTATTATAAATCATCATTAAGATTGAATCAAATAATTATCTTTTGAATTCATAATCACTGTAAATCAATATCGTCCTCAGTCATCACACGGCATGATTTAATTGATTTTTATTGGATTTGCGATGCGAACAACATTGATCAGCAGTCATAACCATTCCCGTTCAGTTCAGTTCGCCAATTCTGAAAAGCAAGTTAATTTAATTTTTTTTAATCAAGTAACACCACACATCGACAGTCAAGATTTTTGAACCGATAATTTTTTATTTCGTCTTTCGGTATAAGTTCAAGCAGCGTAACCGATAACACGGTCAATATTAATTGAACCAACCCATTAATTTTTCTTTATTTTTTTGTAATTTTTTTGGGTATTCATTCCCAATAAAATTTGAAACTCTTGATCTTTGTTGCGTACCTTGTTGGCGACAGAAGGGACCGAAGGGGATACAGGAAATACTCCTAAGTATTCAAGGCCTTCGCTAAATCCCGGGAGCAAACAACTTGGTCCATAAAAAGATTCGAGCTGGTGTTAAACGCCATTCTCAGCCCGCGTTCGGTATAATACTAAACAAAATTTTGGACCGAAAATCACATGAGATATACAACCAATTGAGCGTGAATTTTTTGTTAAACTAATTAAATAAAAAGCAATATTCAAATAGTGATCGATTTATGCGGCATTATTTTTTTAAATTGGATATTCGAAACTAACATAGATTGGTTTTCGCTGATTAGGCTTAGACACAATCATAGAATAATAATAATAAACTGAAGTAAATGCGGTATTGATTTTAAATCGAGTACCGCCATCTTATAACCCAGACCATAATAGTACGGACTTTACGCCTACCGTTGGTAGAATTTTTTTAATAATCTGAATTTACAACTTGGTATTTGAGTCTTTGAACATGGAATTGTTTCCCATTCTCGATGCAACTTATTTGACAGCCGAACAGCGACAGATCGAAGGAGAGATATATAACCTATATCCAGCGCCGGTTCAATGGACCGACACCGAAATAGCAGCTCTCAATGTTAAAATATCTGCTTACGTTGGCCAACCATGGTTGATAAAATCCCATGCACTACACCCAATGAATGAGTTGGAAATATGTGATAGAGCAAGTGAGAGAGAAGTGGAGGCGAATGAGGTGTTAACACCTCCGGGTCATCTTCATCAAATGATACATTATTGTTATCGAACCGCTCGGTTAAAGTTAAAACCAGAGTCGGCTACACGCCAGGCAGATCTGATCGGAAAATTTCAGTCGAAGATTCGTGAGCTTCGGATGTCTTCACCGAATACGGGAATCCCGATGGGCGATTCCCGATTAAGTTTGAAATCGACCTTCCATGGTTTTGAGAATGAACTGTTCCATCCCAATATTTACCCTTAACCATACAAGATTCAATTCCAAACCCGAATATACCGACTTCGGTTCAGGCAACTGAATCACGGTATATCCTGACCACTAGTACGGTTAATTCAAATGCTCTACCAGCCGTTCTCAATTCAGTGTCAGACGGGACGGAACCAACACCCTCATTACACCAACTGTCCGAAATGGTGTCTGAGTTGTTGTGAACCCAAACACAGATGCAACAGCAAATGATCCGTGACCGGATTCATTTACAGACACTAATACCTGACGTTCGTGACATGAACCAAACCATGCCAACGACCCGGAATCATACCTGGATACCACCCTCGGTGGATCCTCCTTATGGTTCTTTGGGTGGCCCTTCAACCTTACACACTCAAACGAACAATACCTACCGTGGTCTTGGAACGTCACATATCCAAGAACCAATTAATCAACCATCTCATTTAGTTATATCAGAATTATTCGCTATCCGGTCCACCACAATCACGACCAAATCAAACCAATGTATTCGATGAATCTGCCCAAGCGGATGCAATGGATAGGAAAATCAAAGGCTTACCATCATGGCTGGGACGTGCTCAATTCGATGGCGTTCATGTGAACGAAACATTTCTATCGGTTGAAGATTATTTGGCTATTATTGGCTCATTTCGATATAAGATTGGAGTACCAGACCATGAATAGGTTACGCGTTTGGTACCCACACTCACGGGGGCCGCTCGATAATGGTACTTCACCGAACTGAGAAACTTCGGAGATAATCAAGATTTTTGCACGAAACTTCGTGCTCGATTCCTCAACAAACATACTCGGACCCAAGTAATAATGTCATATGCACAGATTAAATTCGATCCACGCTCGCAAACACTGCTGAAACATATCGATGACCTGATATTCCAATTGCAGGGTAATTCCTGTGGTCTGGATGAACGGGACCACCTCGATATCATCATTGGTACCTTATCCGATCATCTGCGTGAACTCGTCCACACTCGACAAGTCCACACGTTGGAGCAATTGCGTGAGTTCGCTCAGCGAATTGCACCCGTTCGGATAGACAGCGATCAACGGCACGGGAAATTTCGGCAATACATGATTCATCGGATGATTCTTCACATTCGGAATATACCGCTTCGTTTCCTGGGTCCGACTCCGATGACAGGGAATGTGCATACGTGAACAAGCAAAAGAAACCAATTAAAGCATTTCAGAAAAATATGTATTCGAAACCAGTCGAGGATTATAAAAATGACCAAAATCCAAAGGAGAATGATACGAAAGTAGGAACTATCGTCGACCCATTTCTCGCTGTTGAGGGCGACGAACATGTACGATGTGCAAAATGTCTCGTGTGGGGCCATCACTTCAAAAAGTGTCGAACCCAACCGAATAGGGTGATCTGCTACAAATGTACTCGACCTGGGGTTACGTCTGATCAATGCCCGTGTTCAAAAAAACGCGTAAGGGAGTCGATTAGGAATAGTGGTCCATCGTACTCAGAATCCACAACTTCATCTAAAACCACTGTCTCTAGCAATCCGCACTCTACCGAAGTCCCTCTACAAATCGACAAATCTTCAGTCCCGAATTTCAGTAATAATTCTACTCTGATTCTTAATGAATATAATCAAACTCAAAGGGATGGCACAGAACCATCAACTAAATGTTCTGAACGAACACTACCAATTACCAAACCTACTTCAGCTCCAGTCCCTACTCACCAGCAAGACGCAGTCAATCAAGTTAACCAACCATGACTCCGCGATGTTTTCTTTATCTCAGAGAAATGTTTGACATATAACATTCCGAACGATTGTCACGATTATGGTTAACAACCATTCTCATACGGTTTTACTCGATGGTGGAGCCGAAGTCACAGTCATTTCACAAACATGAGAAGTACAGATGGGGGCAGTTGCAACCTACTAAAACCTCGATTGGTCTTGCCGATAATTCGATTTCTTTTAAGGCCATTGGTAAAGTGGATGTAATATATACGGTCGGTAGTCTTACCCGACTGTTGCCAACTCTTGTCGTACCTATCTCACTGAAACACCCAATTATGGGACGGACATTCCTTGAGGCCTTCGTTTTCGAACTGGTGCAGAACCAAGAGAAAGTTCAACGATTTTTAAAACATACAGCCAAAGGTGATACTGAAGAAGTTGCATCCGCTAAAGTCGAAATGGTCTCGGCGGATAAATTTATTAATTTTTGTAACCAGCCACCAGGGAGTGAGAAAGAACAAGCTCAGGTATCTTCTATGAGTAAGGATCTGAAGCCAATTGACGCTTCCACACGCGGTTTAGAGGGTGAACTAGATAACCCAAAAATAACGAGCGTCAGCCTTCCACATAATCTCACCCCAGATCAAAGACAAATGTTGGACGCCGTTCTCAGACTTTTTAATCCAACTCCTGAGTCTGGTCCTTTAAATATCACTAATCAGATCGAACACGTAATTGATACGGGTGATGCAAAACCCGTCATGAAACGCCAGTATCCAGTATCGCCATGTGTGGCTGAACAAGTTCAAGCCGAATTGGATAAAATGCTAGTGGTGACATCATTATGACCATCGAAGAAAGCCCTTGGCGGTCACCAATTATGGCTGTAAAGAAGAAAGACGGAACGTGTCGCGTGTGCTTGGACGCGAGAGAGCTGAATAAAATTACCATTTCAAATGCCTATCCAATTACGGATACAAACCACGACTTAAGTCAGCTAAATACCTAACCAGTATTGATCTGTCTCAAGCTTTCTTTCAAATTCCTTTGGCAAAATCGAGTCAACTGAAAACCGCTTTTACATTCGATAACAGACTTTATGCTTTTCGTCGCATGACGATGGGGTTGAGAAATTCACCCGCCACATTCGCCATTCTCATTGATAACATTTTCCGTGATTTGGTTCCACATGCATTCTCATACGTGGATGATTTCATAATTTGCACTTCGACGTTTGAAGAATACGTTAAGATATTGGCTATTGTTGCAAAACGTCTGGCTGGGGCCAGCTTAACCATCTCAACCTCCAAATCGAATTTTTGTTGTAAACGATTGGAATTCCTGGGTTACGTTTTGTCTCAAGAGGGTCTATCTGCGAATCCATCTCGTATTCGAGCCATTGTTGAATTTGCACGGCCCTAAACGGCAAAAGAAGTCAGCCGGTTGGTTGGTGCAGCAGGCTGGTACCGTAAATTTATTCCAAATTTTTCGGAGATCACAGCACCCCTTTGTGAATTGTATAAAAGAAACCGAAGAGCACCCATTGAATGGAATACCGCTGCTAAACTAGCCTTTCTCAAACTCAAAGAGTGTTTATCTACCACGCCCGTTCTGATTATGGCCGATTATTCAAAACCATTCAAAGTTCATACCGATGCCTCGCTTATCACAGCGGGTGCTGTTCTAGTACAAGACACATGATGGGAATGAAAGCGTGGTTCAGTATTTTTCTAAGAAATTCTCGAAAGCCGAACAAAATTACACAGCATCCGAACGGGAATGCCTAGCCGTTCTCTTAGCAGTCCAAAAGTTCCGTCCATATTTTGAGGGTCGTGAATTGGTTGTGGTAACGGACCATGCAGCTTTGCGCTGGCTACAAACTCTCAAAGAACCAACTGGCCGTTTATGCCGTTGGGCGATCCGATTATCACCATACGATCTCAAAACAATTCATAAACCAGGAAAACATTTAGAACTTCCCGACGCCTTATCTCGTTCTTTTGCTCTTCTCAACATCGTTCGTAGAAATCCAATTGACCTTCCGAGTAATTTTCACGTTAATGGTACCCCTATCACATCCGTGATTAACATTGACCCAAACACGTGTGATAAATAGTACAACAAAATGCATGCCATGGCCTCAAAACAACCATTAGATAGATATAAAATCGAGAACAACCTTCTATATCATCGACTGAAATTTTCCAATCAAAGTGCGGAAATACTGTGGACACTTTGTGTACCATCTTCCGACAGAGCAAAAGTCCTCGATGAAAATCATAACCAACATTCGCATCAGGGTGTTTGGAAAACTTATAGACGTATCTCACAACGCTATTACTGGCCAAACATGTATGAGTCCGTTTATCCGTACGTTCGGCAATGTGAACTATGCCACCGCATTAAACCAAGTAATGAGAGCACCAAAACACCTCACGGCGAATATAGAGAACCAAAAAGTCCGGGTAGACAATTATCGATTGACTTCGTCGGTAAGCTGCCCATGTCTAAAAATCGTAACCAATGGATCTTCGGAGCCATCGACTGTTACTCGCGATATGTCTGGGCGCAGCCCATTAAAAACGCAAACGCCATATCCGTAGTCAATTATCTTCGACATATATTCACGGTGAATGGCTGCCCCGAACTCATATCAGATAATGGTACTCAATTCATCAGTCAAACTTTCGCAAAGCTTTGCGCCGATTATAATATCAAACACATGAAAACGCCTTTGTACCATCCACAAGCCAATCAGGTAGAGGCGACAAACAAAAGCATTATACTTGGATTACGTGCTCACATGGCTGATCTTCTTGAACATTCCTCCTGGGAAAACTATCTTTCTCGTGTTATTCATGATATTAACACTTCAGCGCATTTCGCCACGGGCTACACGCCATATTTCCTACACACCGGTCGTGAAAATGTGAAAGATGGAAACGAATATAAATTATTATTGGATGTAAATCCATACCATACCCAGGAGGTGGAACAACGTAAAGTTCTGGCTGATGAAATTCGAG
>NW_023459345.1:41973-62746 GCF_013731165.1 Rhagoletis pomonella | reverse complement strand
ACGAAAAGTATTTCTTTTTAAAACGTTAAACTTTTCGTACCTGCATTCTATCCACCACCATCTCTCCTTATCTAACTTTTTAATGTAGTCGTTATTTCTACGCTAAGTGTAGCAATATTAAGTACCGAGGCAGTTCTACGCCCCGTAATACCCTGGGTATTCCCGATCATGAGCTGTTCACACGCTGCAACAAGCTTATCACACGCTGTCAATTTTTCAGAAACGAGCGACATTAGGACTGAATTTTCGTCGCGCTAGAAATCCCACATTCACTGGGAGATCAGCAGCCGGATTCCACCTTTCGCGATCGCTAAAACGCCTTCGCCAAAAAAAATCTATATGAGGTTTACAAATTTTTGCGATTATATCTTAAAAAGGCATCTCTAAATATCTCCACCGCTATTAGAAAAAGCTTTTTTGTTTTTTATTTTTTGATGTTTAGTTGAACCGGGATTGAACCCAGGCCCACGTCTGTCAAGTAAGCACTTCACTTTTCGAAATTGGAAAAGTTAACTACGGAATTGTAGCTTTTTTGTTGTAACTTTGTTGTGAAAAGACAAAAATTTTTAGCTGTAATTAAAAAAAAATATGGTATGTAATGCTAACTTGACACCATACACCTAGTCGATAGAATTGAGATATCCAATATGTTACTATGCCATTAATTGTAGCTTTTGACATAAAAATTAAAGTAGAAGCTGTTTTTCATGGTAGAAATACTCTCGTAGGTTAACCATTGCCTGCCGAGGGGCGACAGCTATTAGAAAAAGCTTATTTTGTTTTTTATTTTTTGATGTTGAGTTGAAACGAGATTGAAGCCAGGCCGGCCCACGTGTGTCAAGTTAGCGCTACACCTTTCGAAATTGGAAAAGTTAGCTACTGCATTAATTGTACCTTTTTTGTTGTAAATTTGTTGTGGAAAGAGAACATTTGTAGCTTTCCTTTTTAAGGAAAAAATGGTATGTAGTGCTAATTTGACACCTAGTCGATAGAATTGAGATATCCAATATGTTACTATGGCATTAATTGTAGCTTTTGACATAAAAATTTGTTGTGAAAGGAAAACATTTTAGCTTTCGTTTTTCTGGAAAAAAATCGACTTGGACATTTTTCGAACAAAATTTAGCATGCCCTTTTGTCGATTAAATTGAGATAACGAAAATCTTAAAACGGCTTTAATTGTAGCTTTTTTGTTGTAAATTTGTTGTGGAAAGAAAAAATGTGTAGCTACGTTTTTTAAGAAAAAATGATATTTAGTACTTACTTGGCACTATACACCTAGTCGATAGAATTGAGATAATGAAAATATTAAAACGGCATCAATTGTAGCTTTTTTGTTGTAAATTTGTTGTGGAAAGAGAAAACTATATAGGTGATGCAGGAGAATGAGTACATAGGCATAGGAATTTTCGGAAAGAGTAGGGGCGGAAGCTCCGCTTCTATTGTGAAAGATATGCAATATATCTTGTGCATATAAGTCCGACTACGTTATCCACAGTGTTTTTGCGCAGAACCAACATCAAAGTTTCCAAAAAACTGCATAATTTATTAATTAACTAGTGCTCGCTAATTTGAAATCTTTATTTTAAATTAAAGTTTAATTCTTTCACTACACTTGTATGTTAAAGTTTTTAAACTCGGCTCACGCGTTTGGACACAAATACCCAACATAATTGTACAAATAACTAAACCGCACCGTATTTCTTAAACTTCCATAAAGTTTATTAATGAGGAAAACCGCTTTTCCTGCAAAAACCTGTAAAACCTATAGACCATGAAGCATCTGGAAGGTAACTTCTATTCATGAAATTCACATATGTACATACACGACAAATTTCATAATTCCGTCCATGCTTTAGCCAACTCTACTAATCTATTAGCTTCCACATCATCTTTCTCATCACTAACCATATTTCTACTTATAAATTTTTTAAATTTTATAATAAAGCAATTATTTTAAAAATGATGTAAATGAAACACTAAAGAAACAAATGTAAACAAACAAACAGCTGTTCACAATTCAGTCAACCATTCACAATAGTACAAATTTTTATCGATCAAGTTACACAATAGCAAAATAAAAGATCATCGAATCGATCGACAAATTTCTATTCTACTGCCAGTCGACACTCGCAATAGGGGCCTAAATCTTGTTCGAAAAACGGTCAACTAAATTTTTCCGAGAAAAACGAATGCGACAAATTTCTTATTTTCAGAACAAATTTTTAAGTCAAAAGGTATAGGGCCTAATTCTGCACCACGTCGAATTTCCGTCGTAGTTACGAAAAAAGAACAGTGGCAACCTTGGCATTCTAGTCTCCGAACTGTTATTCGAATTTTCCAAAATTACGAAAATTCAAGTTTCAAGTGTATGTATTCCGGATCACTTCGCAACAGTTATTCGTAGGTAGTTTTTCCCGAAAGAAGATCAACGTCGGAATCTGCTTAAATTTTTCACATTTAAGTACTGTGAATTAAATAAAATGTATGTACAAAATTGTACAAATACTTTATGCGTTTGTATTTATATGAAATATATGCATAATAGGCCGAGGAACACCAATCCAAGCCAATACGAATTGTTGGTAGAGCTACTCAGCAACAGGAAGGACATTGCACAGGTCGAAGTGATGTGGAAGACTTTTGGAAGCAAGCCGCTAACGAGCTGAATGCTTTGGGACCACCATGCAGGGAGGTTATATATACAATTGATGACAATTTGCTTTAAATTTTTATTAACGTATCTTTTGGTTTCAGACATGGCTTGATTGGAAGAGCTACGTTAAAAAGAAGCTTTCCCACAACAAAATGGAGTCTCGAGCTACTGGGGTAGTTTTAATAAAAGGCCCATAAGCTCCTTAGAAGATAAAGTGATTTCGCTGACCGGGCTAGAAACTTGCACCTCAGGCCTTCAAGGTGGGTTAAGCTTCGGTGGAAGGCAGGAGTTTATCGCGGCATAGAAAAACTATGTGAAATAGAAAAAGAAAAACTGAAGGAATTTAAGCGACATAATGCTGTCAAAGAAATTGCTTTAAGGGAACGCAATAAATTAAAAAAAAAAGCGCCAGAATTAGAAGCTATAGCACTCGAATTAAAACAAGCAAAATTTGAGGCGAGTGAGAGATGTAAATATTAAACGTATATTTTTAGTTGATTATGTTTTTTAGAGAAATGGAATGTTCATATTTATTTTCTTTTTTAATAAATTAAGATAAGAGTTGAAGTAAGGACACAAGTTTTCATTTATTTCCAGATAAGATATATTCTAGGTAAATACTATGTACATTTAAAGCTTTTCTAATGGTTTGGTTACACTCACAACGCAAAAGTTGCAAGAATTCTTTGGCGTGTTCGTTCAGCATCACTCCGAAGATTCTCAAATTCCGGGTCATAATCGGGCTCAATTTCTTCCACATCATCTCTCTCAGGCAACGGTTCAAATTGGTCATCGCGGAAGTGAATACATATGTTGTGGAGAGCACAAGCCACGTTTACAATTTGGCAGGCCTTTAGAGGAACATAATTTAAAGCTCGTTCCCCCAAAACACATCGGAATCGGCTTTTCCACACACCAATTATTCTTTCTACCACACTTCGTGTTTTTGAATGGTAATCATTGAAAATTCTTTCTGGCGACTCTGCAGCTGCACTTCTATAAGGGGTCATAAGCCTAGGTTCGAGTGGGTAGCCGGCATCGCCTAGAAGAATATTTGTTAATATTTATCTGTAAGCTACATGGTACAGCTTTTTACTACCAAGAAGCCACGTGTTAGTATTTCCTTCTCTAAATTGCCGCTTAACTTCCAAATATGGCTATCATGGTTACGTCCTGGATACCGTGCATCTACTGCTCTTATTCTCAACTTATGGTCGCATATCTAAAATAAATTAAAACGTTACGTTCAAAAGTTACATACATACATATCTACTTTGTATATACATAATTATATCAAACTTACTATCATTACATTAATACACAAATTCATAAAAAATAAAGAACACTTTAACTGCTTTATAAATCGAAATTTTGTATGGAAATGTCACTTTAGAGAGCTCTTTGAACCTATTTTATTTTTTATGAATAAGGCCATAAGACTATAACAGCCTTTTCGGTTGAAAAATAGAAACGTCTCCGGCGAAGGTGCTGTTAATTTAACGTGAGTACCGTCATTACACATTACTACTCCTGGAAACATTGCCTTTGAGTAAAAATCTTGTTTTGCTTCTACTACTTCCGACTCGTCCATAATAAAATTTATCAAGATTTGGCAAACCTTCCTTTCAAAAACATTTAATAGCAGCGATATTGTCTTCGATACTGTGGGCTGCGTCATTCCGACATCATAGTCCTTACCAACTCCGTGTTGGTAGCCTCCTTCTGCAAAAAACCTTAAGAAAGCTACCAAGCGGCTCAGACTCGTTATTGATGAACTCTTTGTCGGGCCACCGAACTCTTGATCCAATATTCTTAGCAAATATTTAAAGGAATCTTTGCTTGTCGGAAAGTTCTTTTTAAATCTGAAAGAAACCTAATTGTAATTTTTAAATGTTGATATCTGTCTTACACTTACGCCTTAACATTCAACTGAAAGGGATCGCAGGCGTCTCTAAGTTGTCGTTTTATATTTTCTGCGTTACTCCTTGAATATTCATCTTCTTCGATTAATAAAATACCAGCAGCAATGAATTCCATAATTTTTAGCATTTTTTTTATTGCTACAACGTTTTCTTTGCTTTTTTCTTAAAATAACTCATTCTTGCAACTGCTTTCTATTTTCAAAATAAGCTGTCACTTGAAAGATGTAAATAATAACTTCGAAAATTCGAACAACTTATACATCTCCGTCGGAGAATGGAATGCAAACAATTTTTTCTTCGGAACTTAATTCGGAAATCGGGACTTTTCCCGACGGGGTGCAGAATGTAGCCCATAATTAATGGCATAGTGACATAAAGGATATCTTAATTCTATCGACTACGTGTAAGGAGTCAAAATAGCACTACATACCATTTTTTCTTAAAAAACGAGACTACAATTTTTTTCTTTCCACAACAAATATGCAACAAAAAATCTACAATTATTTACGTTGTACCGTTTTCAATATCTCAATTCTGTCGCCAATGGTGCATGGTTTCAAGTTAGCCCTACCAGAGACTGGCTTGCGTTGAACGCCAACTATTGCATACTCAATCAATACTGCTGCTTTGTATGACTGAGCAGCGCGTTGACTTAGTAGTATCGATACCTAAAAGAAATTACAGGATGACATAGCGTGCTGTCTTGCAAATACAGCCACCACAAGTGAACGATACATATAACAGCTCATACTGATATTGACTTCGGCAAAACAGTATTCTGAATGCTCGTTCACGAAACTAGCAAACGCGGCATTTGAACGGTTGCCGAAAGCATGAGAGCTCATTGGGATGGTTGGCGAAGCAAGACGCCGCAGTTCATTTGTTGCAGAAGTCGTTTGACTTGTTGCTGAAAGCCATTTGACTTGTTGCCGAAGGCACGACGAATGTAGTAAAGGGTATTTTATCGTCTCGTATGTATGTATGTATTTACAGCGCGTCTACCATTCAATTTCTTTACTCCCTGCTGGCGCCAAGAGCGTGTTGGCAGGCTAGTTGTGAGGAATGTGCATACGTACGTATGTATGTATGTATGTACATATCAATGCTTCATTTCAAACAAGCAAATGTCGTTGAATTGTTTTTGAAATACAGTATCATGACTTCGGCAATCCATCAAACATGCCTTCAGCAACAAATGAAATGGCTTTCAGCAACAAGTCAAACGACTTCTGCAACAAATGAACTTCGGCGTCTTACCTTCGCCAACCATCCCAATGAGCTCTCATGTTTTCGGCAACCGTCCAAATGAGCTCTCGTGTTTTCGGCAACCGTCCAAATGCAGTATCGTGCTTTCGGCAGTCGCTCAAATACGGCGGTTGCTGGTTTCGTGCACGTTTACTCCGAATACTGTTTTGCCGAAGTCAATATCAGTATGAGCTGTTATAAGTATCGTTCACTTGTGGTGACTGTATTTGCAAGCATCTCAAGCTCTTCGCACTCACGCATTTCGGCTCTTTTTTAATTATTGCGGCAAATACGTCTCGCTTCCTTCTTCAGTTTCCTATAACGGTCCCACATGGCTCGCGTTGCGCCCGATCGTAGCGTGGCACTATAGGCGACGTCTTTTTCTCTGCGGCTTCTTGACATTCCTCATCGTACCAGTTGTCCTTTCGGGCTCGCTAAAATCCAACTACTTCTTCGGCGGCGGTACTTAATGATCGGGAAATGTGGTTCCACTGCTTGGTTATGTCGGATTGTTGAAGAGAGCTCTCAGAGCAGGCATGTGAGTCGAGTGGCGAATAAATTGGCCGTCTGTTGTGATTGCAGCTTTTCGACGTTAAGCTTTCCTTGTATTGTTGGGCGCACATTTTTTGCTGCACAGAGGCGGGTGCGTATCTTGTTTACAAGACAGTGGTCCGAGTCGATGTTTGGCCCTCGGAGTGTACGTACGTCTAAAACGCTGGAAGCGTGCCTTCCGTCTATCACAACATGGTCGATTTAGTTTCTCGTTTTTCGATCTGGAGACAGCCATATAGCTTAGTGGATGTTCTTATGCTGGAACCTAGTACTACATATTACCACGTTTCGGGTCCCGGCGAAGTCGATCAGCCTCAGTCCGTTATCGGACGTTTCGTCGTTGAAGCTGAATTTTCCGACAGTGGCGTCAAAGATTCCTTCCTTGCCCACCTTGGCATTAAAACGCCTCGTCATTCTCTTCCGTCGGGGTATGGGCGCAGATGAGCGAGATGTTGAAGAATCTCGCTTTGATGTGGATTGTGGCTAGACGTTCGTCCACCGGGGTGAACTACTCGGAGACGGAGTCTCTCTCCTACCACGAATCCAACACCGAATTTTCGCTCCTTTACGTGGCAACTGTAGTAGACGTTGCAAGGCTTCACACTTACTTTTCCTTGCCCCGTCCATCGCACTTCTTGGATGGCGGTGGCCCTTGTCTTCCCGAGGACATTAACCATCCTGGCAGATGCACCTTCCCCATTAAGGGTCCGGATATTCCAGGTGCATACCCTCAAATAATAGTCCTTTATACGCTTGCCGTGGTCGTCATCAAAAAAAGGGGGTTCATCCGAGGCTTGTTGAACTTTTTCAATGGGCGGGGTTTTAACGTGGCGGGACCTAATCCCATCGCACGCGAAGTTTTACACCTTCCCACTTTAGCTCGCTCCCAAACGGGTGTTTGGTTGCTATCCAGAGGATACGTGGTCATAAATAACCGGACTTTGTGAGCTGCGATTTGAACCGTACGCACAAGAATCACTTCTGGCCACTCCCAGGTGAATATAAATTAAATAAATTACAATTAAAAAAATAAAATAAAAATAAATAACAAATTAACAAAATGTTTTTTATTGATATTTTATGTCCAAAAGTAGCTAGTTGCAAATTAGTTGACATGTGGTGCAGAGGTATCAGGGTCTGACTTCTTTGCGGCCATCGCCCCAAAAAAGTAGCTTGCCTTTTTCAAACAAAATATAGTTATTAGTTAGCACTAGTGTTCGCATAAACAGACTCAAGTTAGGTATAAGCTGATGTCACTTTCTGGAGGGATGTTTATTTTAAAAACCCTTAAGAAATCCTTGTTAGATCAGATTTCAGCAGTGTCTGTTCAACTCACAAATGGGAAGAGATCATAAAAGCAAAGCAATCTGAATTTGGTTTACTTTTCACGTTTGCCTTAAAAATACTTGGAAGTACGAGTATTATCCATACTTTTTTGCAAGTATGAGTACTGGCATCGATGCTTTTGACTTCAATGGCCTCGCAGCAATAGCTTTGACACCGCATGTCTCTATTTCAAAATATTGACACATAATCTCGTTCATTTTACTGTCGTCGTTGTGTTTAATACGATGAGCATGTAGTGCTCTGCTCTTCGTCGTGGAGCATTCTCCAGTAGGGCCAAAAATTACCCAGCCCAAGCGTGTTTTAACAATCACGGGCCCGTTTATGGCCGAGGAACTTCAATTGGCAATGTTAAAAATGCATGCGTAAGGCTAATTATCATCTTGCGCTGGACGTCGGAATAACTCTCCAAAGGTACGTCGTGAAAACTTGGATTGACTCCCAGTACTTCGTTCTTATTAAAATGACTGCTTTCACAGAATCAAATTTTTGTTGAAATATACTTTAATTATTTTACATGTGACGCGATGCCGATACTTTGCTCAACCACTTCGGTAGGTTCTTTTACGGAATGAGCTCAGATAACTCCAGGTGCTCTTTCGTTCCACTTAGGCCAAGGTCTTTTGCAATACTCCAATCTAGCATGGTGACGTCAGCGCCATCATCTATGAATCATTACACAACAATCTCTTTTTCGCGATTCATTAACTTAGCGGGCATGATTTGAAATAAAAGCTCATTTCCATTTCTACCAAAGTGGCAACTAACCTTTTCATGGGGCAGCTCCCCTCTTACTCAATCACTGGTCGATGACTCACTAGAATCAGTATGAATCGAGTGTAATAAACGATTGTGGTATTTTTTACAATTACTGATGCCACAGCACTTCTTAGAAAAACATTTATTTACGGTATGATTGGATTTAAAGCACGCAGAACACACTTTCATTTCTTTTTGATGCTCCCATATGCTCTCAACTGGTAGCTTAGTGAACTTTTCACACGAAGCAAGCGATTGACAATCGTCTTCGCAAATAACACATTTACGGCGCGCAAGACTAAACATTGAGTATTTGCCCTTGTTCACCATGTTTTCAAGACTACGCAAACATGTCAACCACTGCGCAAAACCCACTATGTTAGGTGCACGACCCAATTCCATACATTTTTCAGCCCACTGCATACGACTTGTCATCGGCAACTTCTATACAATCTCACTAACCAAAGTCGGGTTTACCAGATGATGTTGTGCGCCCACTGATTGCAAGAATAATGCCATATTATTTACCTTGTTAGCAAACGCCATTAACCTATCCTCTCTCTTTATTAGCTATTCTGGACGACCATGTTTCCGGTACCGTCCTTAATATAGCATTGATATTTTTCGTACTGGATAAAAGTGCTTCTACCATTTCCCTGGCAGGTCCATACAGTGCTTCACGTATTCTCATAATGCTATGTAATTCATTGTACTGAAATTCTATGGAAATCTTCTATGGAAGCTTGCCATTCTTCAGGCTGTCCACCAAACTTTGGCAATGGGTAGATTTTATGAGCTCTGGCCGGTGCGTAACCTAAAAAATTGAAATTAGCAAAAGACCCCCCCGAAGAAATGCCCGCTGGTGAGTGCGGCGCTGAAGCATTTGTTATTTGAGTGACAGCAGCCGGAAACGATGGAAAGGCGTTGAGTTTGTCGATCTAGCGGTGGACATACCATTTGTAGGCGCCCCAGCTGCTGGAGTAGTTCGTGCAATTGTAGCCGGATGAAAACGAGTAGTGTTGGTCGTTGTTGTCATACTTGCTGCGCAAGATGTTGATAAAACACGTCCACAAGACACGGGTCGGCGGTTTCACGTTAAATTGGATCACCTATCCCACCAGTACCGTTATTTACCCCAATAGCGTACGCAATAGAAGCTTGTGCGTTTGAGACGACAGCGCTGTTAGGTGTTGTAACGGCAACTCTTAAATTCGTGGCGTAGTCTGAGGTAACGGTACCTTCAGCTGCAACTGTGCATATAAATCCTGTTAGAGTCGAACTGTACTCGGTCAAATAATAAAACTGTTACGGCTGTAAATGGAACGCCAATATTTCCGGGAAGCCTTTTTAGAATAAAACTCCTTAAGTTGCTTGTTTAATAGTATATTCGTGGGGGTAGAGTTTATTCTCTAAAGTATTACAATACAACTTAGTTTCTATTAATGAAAAAATAGAGTATATAGAACTTACTTGACCAAGGCCTCCCATTCACTTTAAGGAAATATTTGCGAATGAAGACAATGCATCTTAACATTTTATTTTACTGTTACAGTTATGTACAAAGAATAAAAGGAAAAAAACCTGTTTATATCGAAAGTTGTACCTATATAAGAATTGTTTGTATAAAAAAAGTTATGACATATCTATGAATTTTTGTCAAAGTAACTTATGTGACAATCGTTTTTGATTTTAGGCGAATGATACTTACGCCCAATGTCAGATGGCCTACTTAAGTAGAGATTATTGATTATCTTCCACTATTCATTTTCAGATCATAGATTTAATCTGCACTTAAATGGCCAATATTGGCTATTTTAATATGAGATATGCAACCCTGTGTTTTTACCAAACCACCAAGATTGATTGGTTGGTTGTTTAATTAACCCCACAAAATCCCACCAAAAAACAATCAGCTCTTCAGCATAAAATATTAACAAACAAGCAAATCGAACAACAATTTCAAGGAACAAGCAGCAGTGCTGCCAATTGTTTGGCATATTTAAAGTTTCCTGAAACCCAACAAAAACTAAATGGCATTTAAACAACAATCCACAATTAAACTTAAGAGCCGTTTAAATATCAATTTTAAAACGGCCCTTCATCTTTTTAAGGAAAACTTTAAATTTTAAAGCATGTTTTAATAGGATGGCCTCCCAAAAAACAGGAAAAAAGTGTAAAGTCCAATAAGTTGTTTTTTAAAAAGCCCCTAGAATTTTGTTAACAGAATTTGCTTCTTTTGTATGTACATATTTTATTTGTTACACTTAATATTACAAAGAGAAAGCGAAAAAAGTATAGCACCTAAATATGACCGTGAGCTGCTTGCCATTTACCTTGGCATTAAGTATTATCGTTTCGCGTTGGAAGGCAGAGATTTTGTTATATGGTCCGATTATAAACGTCTAAAATAGGCTTTCACTAAAAAGCACGACTCTTCGTCTCCATGTCAAATTAGATATCTACATTTTATCGGATAGTTTTCGTTCATATACCTGGAGAAAATAATATAACTGCAGATACTTTATCTCGCATTGACTCTTTAAAAACAAACAATAACGTTATTAATTTTGAGCATATTGCGGATGCCCAATGAAGTTGTCCAGAATTAAAGGATTATCCTAACTCCTCCACAACCTCTCCAAAGTTGAAATCCATTAAACTTCCAGATTGCTCAAAACCAATTGTATGCGATTTTTCAACACAATACGCTTGCCCTTTTGTACCAAAGTCATGCAGGAACAAGGTGATATTGAAGATTCAAAAAATTGCGCATACAAGTGCTAGATCAACTTTCAACACCGTTCGACAACGTTTTGTATGGCCATATATGCAAAGAGATATTGCAAGGCTTGTTACTAACTGTATTCAATGTAAACGATTTAAGTTTAGTAGACACTCATTCAGTATCGCCCTTTGGTAAATATTGTTTGCCATCACAGCGAATTGAACATATTAACATAGACCTTATTGGTCCACTTGCGCCACCAAATGGATTTCGATATTGCCTTACAATCATTGATCGCTATACTAGATGGCCTGAGGCAATTCCTATCACAGATATGAACGACCAAGGAAAACAGCTCAATTCAAATCTTTTTAATGAACTTTCACGGATACTCGGAATTGATCATCTTCGGACTAACGCTTACCACCCTCAATCTAATGGCATTATTGAACGTCGGCATAGAACTTTAAAAGCATCGCTAATGTGTTTTGATACTCTTAGATGGACTGAACATTTACCGATTGTGCTTTTGGGCTTAAGATCAACATTCAAGCAAGATATTGGATCCAGTCCTTCGCAAATGGTATACGGCGCTGTACTTGAACTACCCGGCGAGATGTTTTTTGATAGCCTTTTCAAGCCACAAAATGAATTCGTAAAAGAATTTATTGAACTGATGAAATCTGTCTATCCTGCAGACGCAGCTCATCACTCGATTAAAAAACCGTTCATTAATAGTAAATTAAACAATTCGACGCATGTTTTCATTCGTGTGGACAAGTACGTTATCCACTTACACCACCAAATGATGGTCCATTTGAGATAAAAAAAAAAAACCGTTTTCCTAAATTTTACACAATTTTGGTATGAGATCGGCCTGTGAATATTTCTGTTGGCAGGCTGAAGCCCGCTTTCAGTACATTGGATAAAGCTGATAGTTCAACTTCAAACAGCCCTTAATCAGTTCGACTTACAATAATTAATTATTGAAAGTTTGGCGGGGGAATACTGTAGCGATACTTGTTGCTTATCCACTTCCTATGTAAATTAAAATTTTAACAAATGAAACTTTTCTTTTAACTATCCAGTTGTGAAAATAAAATTAGACTTTGTTCGGAAGTTTAAAGAGGAACTTCTTTTTCTCAAATATATATCATCTATAGAGATATACAGGCCTCCTCTCTGCCACAGGGATAAAAACGGTGGTCCGCGAATTATCTGAGTGGTCGACACTAGTCAGTAATTTTTAGAGACAAGTCGAGCAACCCCAGAAAAATAAAACAGGGGGTTGTTGTTGTTTTGTTGGGGCTACAACAACCCCGCCCAGATCGGCAACAGGCTATTGAATTGCACCGCCTACAATGTGCTCCGTAAAGATCGTGAGCGAGATAATGGTGGAGGATTAGCGTTCATCCTACACCACACAGTGCAGCATCGTCTAATTGAAGAAGACATCGACCCCGAGGGACACCACCCAAGACTGTCACAGCAGAGCTATCCGGTCAGGCGATGTCGAGCTCGAAATATTTAACGTATATATACCTCCTGTGACCTGTTGCCCGGCAAGATATCTCCGTGACATAAAGTGGCGGTAAAAATGGAAGAATAGTGTTTCGTTTTTAATATTATAATATTTTTCAAGCAAAAATTTGTTTGATATTTTTTTATAAATTTGTTTCATGCATTAACAAAAACTATATAGATCACACTTTCAAACTTTATACAGAACCTAGAAAAATTCCAAAAATTTGTGTCTAATTCCGAGCTTTTTATCCAGAATTTTTAGAAATTTTTATTGGGTGAACAGTTAACAGACTTATAAAATTCTAGTCAAATAAGTGCAAGTTTTGAGCGGCTAAAAAAATCGCACTGATTTTTAAAAATTTGTGAAATTTCCCGTAATTTTATATACAGTTTGAAAGTTATATAGTTTTTGTTAAAGCATAAAACATATTTTTATAAAAAAATAAAAAATAAAAATCAGCTTGAAAACCGTTGTAAATATTAAAAAAGAAACACCATTCATCCATTTTTGACCGCCACTGTAAAGGGTGAACACACCAAAACTGCGACACTTAGAAATTACTACCAGAAACAAACTAGAAGGCTTTGAAATTATTATTTTTTTTTGTATTATATATTCATCACACAAGCGCCATCATGTTCTGCACGACTGCATCATCGACATTACGCGATGCGCACCACTACTTTGTTTTGCACTCTTCAATAATTTTCACTCTTTCACCTGTTTTCTTCAAGATTCCTTTGACAATTGACCAATATTCCCCAATAGGACGTGGCTCTGGGCTATTGGGTGGATTGCAGTCGTGAGGTACAAAATTGATGTTATTTGCATTATACCACGGCAATGTGTCCTTGGCATAGTGGCAGGTTGACATGCCCGCCTAGAACGATGGCCTACTCCTTATCTGTTGATAAATGACAGAAGACGCCTTTTGAGGCACTCATCCCGATAAACTTGATCATTCATTGTCCCGGATGGGAAAAAAGGGCTGCTCTTACGGCCTCTGCCAAACCATGTGGTTTTTGGAAATTTGGACTTCATTTTCAGCCTACAACTTTCAGGGGCATCTTGACGACTTGCAGCAGTATAAAAATCTTGACCTGCAATATATTTTGAATTTTTATAGCAGTAGGTTTCGCAGTCCATAACAATGCAGTTGTATTTTTTAATTTAGTATTCATACAACTTCCGAATGCGGGATTTCGCTGTAACATTCTACTTTGCGCCTCGGTCTGGCGCTGTTTGAGCTGTAGAACATCTCAATGAAGCTTTCCGCATTACCTTTTGTACGAAAAACTGCGATCTGCGTACGGATTTTGCAACATAACGCGACAAAATCTTCGGATCTCGCGAAAACGCACTGAGGACCTTCCGAGCACTGTTTTTATCACTTTGACCATGCTAACCCCCGCTCCCTGCTTTTCTCGTAACTGTCAGGCCTTATTTGTACCGATTAAAACCCTGCAAACTGTCGAATAGTGCACTCTTTAATTTTTTAGCAATTTTACGTGTACTTAAGGCCGCATCATTTATAAACTCGTGCAAAATGGTTTGTCTCGTTTCTAGCTCGGTTGCCATTTTTAACTCAACAAGGAATCAAATTCAAATGAAATTTCTTCTACGTTCAACTACGGTCATGGTAAACTTATGGTATTTGAATTTCAAAATATTGAATTCTCGGAAGAAGTCGGAAGAGCATCTGAAGACCTTGTGATTCTAAAAGTGAAGACCCCAACCCGCGCCCACTTATAGTTTTAAAGTAATTTGTTGTTAAAGTTGCGAAATTCACCAAATATGTTGATGCAAATTGCATCGATTTTATCATCCAAAAGTACGTGAAATAGATAAATGTGACTAAAATGTAAGCACTTTTAATGCACATGACCATTTTCCTTTCAGTAATATGCTTTTTTTTTGTTAATTTAACCACGATAAAACTTTTATAAAAGCAGTGAAGTAGTAAACATGTGAGGGTTGCAACTGAACACCGAAGTTGGTGCTGCCAGACGATTTAAACAACGTGGAAAGTAATATCGCAGCATTTGTGAGTCCACATTTTAAGTTTTATAAAATGTTGGGTTTTATTACAAAACACATAGCGCCGCAGGCGAAAAGCTGTAATAAAAAATCGCGCGATTTTTTATTCCAAATTTTCCCTTTTCTTCAGGGTTTTAAATTTTTTTTTAGATAGCACCGCGCGATTTTTTATTGCAAATTTTCCCTTTTTTAGGCTTTTTTTTGTTTTTTTTTTTAAATAGCGCCGTAGGCGAAAATTTTCCTTTTTTAAATATTTTATATTATAAAATATATCGACGCAGGCGTAAATACTTGTTTTTTTTAATATTGTTTATTAAAAAATGCAAAAAATATGGATTATTATTATGTATTTTCCAAAGAAAATGATGCATTTTTGGTAAAAAAAAATGGCCATAATGAAATTTTTTAGAGGTTGTTATTTAAAAAGCACATATTCAAATCTACCTTTATGTTGTGGAGGTCATTATGAAATATAAGATGGGTATTTTACTGTCCCTAATTTTCGAACATGTGGTAGCACCCTTCTGTTCGGGGAATACAGCTATTTTGATTTGTTTGCTTGTTTACTTTGTTGAAGAAAAGTAGTGAAATGGTTAAACGCGTTTTATATTGTTAAAAAATAAAATAAAATATTTTTACAGCCCGATTCTGCGCACTTGATAAATTGAAAATCTTTATAATTTGTCAATTTTTTATTATTTATCAAGAATTGGTATTCTAGCAAAGAAATCAAAAGCTCTTTTCTTGATAAATTATCAAGATTGAAAATGCTATTGAAAAATTGAAATTTCATGTGAAATGTATAAATTTTGTACATTAAAAAATGTGTTTCTAACAATTAAATACTCCATGTGTCGGCATTAGAACCTGCGACACACGGAATTACGGCAGTCAAAAGCTTTTTTGCTTTTAAATTCGTATTTTTCCTATATGACAATGAAATCAGTTCCACTCATGTGGAAATTAGATCCACTCATGTGGAAATCGTAGAGCTTTTTGTTTTATAAATATTGACACAGAATGCGAAGGGAGCTTTTACTTGATAAAATTTCTTTACAAAAAAATTATCAAGAAAATACAGAATTGGGCGGTTATTGTACACAAATCGCACGTGAACATTGAAAAGATCGTGCATTTATGCAAGTACAAGTGATAGCTGCACTTTTTATATCAAAATTTTCTAATGGAAGCAAAAAATTTAAACAACAAATTACTTAAATACTAGTATTAAAAAAGTGAAAATAGTGAGAATTTGTATAAACTGTTTCTTAGCATGAGAAAATTCGTTATAGTTTTTCTGAAACACACACATGTCGATGTACACTAAAGTCAACCCTACTTTGGTCACTAAATTAACATACTAGCGGCAGGTAAATCAAAATTTTTTATCAATAATTTTTATAGCAGTAGGTTTCGCAGTCCATAACAATGCAGTTGTATTTTTTAATTTAGAATTCATACAACTTCCGAATGCGGAATTTCGCTGTAACATTCTACTTTGCGCCTCGGTCTGGCGCTGTTTGAGCTGTAGAACATCTCAATGAAGCTTTCCGCTTTACCTTTTGTACGAAAAACTGCGATCTGCGTACGGGTTTTGCAACATAACGCGACAAAATCTTCGGATCTCGCGAAAACACACTGAGGACCTTCCGAGCACTGTTTTTATCACTTTGACCATGCTAACCCCCGCTCCCTGCTTTTCTCGTAACTGTCAGGCCTTATTTGTACCGATTAAAACCCTGCAAACTGTCGAATAGTGCACTCTTTAATTTTTTAGCAATTTTACGTGTACTTAAGGCCGGATCATTTATAAACTCGTGCAAAATGGTTTGTCTCGTTTCTAGCTCGGTTGCCATTTTTAACTCAACAAGGAATCAAATTCAAATGAAATTTCTTCTACGTTCAACTACGGTCATGGTCAACTTATGGTATTTGAATTTCAAAATATTGAATTCTCTTTGGGTAAGTTATAAGCTTCCCAAAGTGTCGCAGTTTTGGTGTGTTCACCCTTTAGGTGCGCTACTCAGAGGGGAAAACCGAATGGTAGTTTTCGATTCTCAAGCGCACCACGATATGTGGTACTCAAGCCTGTCGAATGAACACACTTGGCTGAGCAGATAGACGATTCGAGATTCTGCACAATGAACGACGACGCATCCGCCGTGATTATGGGCTGCTGCAGTAGCTAGCCTGATATAACAATCGTAAGTACTGATCTGATAAACAGCATAATGTGGCGACCTATGATGCATTTCGACACCCTCCAAATGTTCCTGCTGAAGCGGCTGTCCTAGCCCATAAGCGTGACAACCTTCGTCAGGCCGATCCCGGAAATCCCCGTATCAGGAAATCTCAAAGCGGAGATTCAGCAACTAGTGAACGTACATAATCGGAAGAAGTCGGAAGAGCATCTGAAGACCTTGTGATTCTAAAAGTGAAGACCCCAACCCGCGCCCACTTATAGTTTTTAAGTAATTTGTTGTTAAAGTTGCGAAATTCACCAAATATGTTGATGCAAATCGCATCGATTTTATCATCCAAAAGTACGTGAAATAGATAAATGTGACTTAAATGTAAGCACTTTTAATGCACATGACCATTTTCCTTTCAGTAATATGCTTTTTTTTTTTTTATTTATAATTCATGTTTTTGTAATATAAACAATAGTCTTATTTAAGCCTCAGCGCCGAGAAGGCTTTGTAGAGGCAACAGTGTTGACAGCGTGACTTACGTCTAACTAATTTACACAGAAAAATAATAATAAAAAAAAAAACAGGAAATAAATACTTCAAATATTTTAAAAGAAAAATAAATTCAATATAAAATGCAAAATTTAACAGTAATTAATTATTAACAGTATTCACATTAGAAGTGTTTCTAAATTTTCGAGCAGATATTTTTTTATTTGTTGCTTAAATGTTGAAAGAACTTGTATATCTCGCAAGTAAGATGGTAAATTATTGTATTCGTGTGGCCCAGCGTATGAAATTCGCTGTTTTGTTACCTCAAGTCGACATCTTACAGATCTTAAATGCTGGGCTTGTCTAGTATTCCTTTGGGACTGGGCTATGTTTTGAGAAAACTGTATAAGGCAATGGCTATTAGTTTTTAAGGCCTTAAACATATAAATTAAAACCTTTTGCTTGTATAAACCTTTTACTGGAAGAATATTTTTAGCATAATTATTGTATAGGTCAAAAGTAGAATGTCTTAACGGAAGATTGAAAACAAGTGTCAGGGCTTTATTTTGGGCTGATTGAAGTGACCTTAATGAGCTGCTCAATCTGCAACCGTAAACAGATGGTAAATAAGTCAAATGAGAATGTACGAGTGACTGGTAAATAAGCAATTTTGTAGAAATGTTAAATTTATTCCTAAATTTATAAAGAACTCCAATAGCAGAGGAAATTTTGGACTTCAACGACTCTATATGTTCATCCCATAGCATATTATGATTCAAAACAATTCCTAAATATTTCACCATGTCAGACTCTGCCACTGGAATACCTTCAATATAAATCTCCATTTTCTCATCATTACCACAATGATATGGTTTGAATCTTACAAATGTTGTCTTGGCAGGATTAATTTTAAGCTTGTTAATTTCAGAAAATTCAGTCAAAATAGCCGCATCATATTCAGTGTTTGTTTTTAAAACCTGTGAGTAATTGTACCTGTAAACTAGACATAAATCATCGGCATACATAAACAATTTGCCATTAAAGCTAATATTCTTGACATCGTTTATGTAAATGAGGAATAAAAGTGGGCCAAGTACGCTTCCTTGCGGAACTCCACATTTCACCGGTAGCTTTGTGCTTTTCGCATCACCAACCTGAACAAACTGCAATCTATTCGATAAGAAATCGCGAAATAGATCCAACGTTTTTCCATCAAAGCCATAGAGTCTTAGTTTATTAATTAATATGTCGTGATCTACGAGATCAAACGCTTTTGAGAAATCGAAAAAAACTCCAGCTACACCTCTATACCCTGCGTCAAGCCCTTCACATATGTGATCAATAAGATTTAACACTGCCTGTTCCGTTCCAGCTCCCTTTCTAAATCCAAACTGTCTTTCAAATAGTAATCCGTTAGAGTCTAAATAGTTCGATACTTGATCAAAAAGAATCTTTTCAAAAACTTTATCTATAATAGACAACAATGATATTGGTCTTAAATTGCAAATTATATTTGAGGCACTAACTTTGGGTATTGGAATTATTTTATGCAACTTCAAAACATCTGGATAGCATCCTTCATTAACCATTTTGTTGAAAATTTCAGTAAGAAAACCTACTACCGCATTTTTCCTTATCTGAAGAATTCTAGGAGTAATGTTGTCAAAACCTGGACTTTTACTAATATTAAAATTCGACACTATACATTCGACGGCTGTCCTCTCTACCATTTGCAAACTAAAACTTGTTCTCTGGGCCGTCAATGTGCGCAAAAAATTAAAGTTCGTTGGTGTCACACAGTGTTCCCTGCGAATACGATCAACTACTCCATAGAAATAATCATTAATAGTTGAAGCCTTTTCTTCATCTGTCGTTAAAACACATCCATCTTCCGTTACAATATTCTTTAGAACACGATTCTTACGACCAAATTCTCTGTTTAAGAAACGCCATGTTTTTCCAGGATCACCAAGACATGATTTTAA
Organism: Rhagoletis pomonella; assembly: GCF_013731165.1. NCBI lineage: Eukaryota > Metazoa > Arthropoda > Insecta > Diptera > Tephritidae > Rhagoletis > Rhagoletis pomonella. The sequence continues at coordinate 43,315 of NW_023459345.1, read as the reverse complement.
GCTATTTATATAATATTGATTCATTAAGTCCTTGTTACATATTTTTATGATTTTGCTTATTCGTTTAAGTCTTTCAGATACGTCAGCATTGCCACGATTTTTTCTCCGAATAGCCAAAAGATACTTTTTATAAAAAATTAATGATAGAAGATTATCTGTCATCCAGGGAGTTAACTTTCTTCTTAAATTCAAGCGCCTTGTTGTTGTTGTTGTGCAATGCTCCGTGGCTTCAATGAAACCATTCATCAGATTCTTCCATAACTCTGAGGATGTGTCTAATAAGCATATATTTCGAAAAATTCCATCCAAGTGAGTCCCTAACTGCTCATAATTAACAAGCGAAAACTTCTCACTTAGAACGCATTGGTCTAATATTTCATTCTCAAGCCTGCAACATATCATATTATGGTCACTCAAATTATTTTCAATTGAGTAAATATACGCTCTATCAGCTACATTTGAAAATATACAATCAATAGACGTTCCACTCTGAGGTCTTGTGATCAAATTGTGACAACTGTTCACATTATATTCAGAGAAAATATTAATTAAAGAACTTTGGTATCGGTTAGCAGAAAGAGTATCTATATTAAAATCACCTACAAAAAAGCACGGTGCATCATTCAATGAAATAAGCATGTTATCAACCTTCCTAAAAAAATTTTCAATTGAACATTTCTGTGATCTGTAAAGAGATGTAATTATCAAACATTTATTCATTATCTTTATATCTTGAAGTTCTATTGAAACAGTATCTAAAAATTCTTCACTGTTTGAGATTCTGACAGAATATTTTAAGCCAGCTTTAATAAATATCGAGGTTCCGCCATACCCATCTTTCCTAGAACAATGAACAACTTCATACCCAGGAATAAAATACAAGCTAGCCAAGCTCATACTGATCCACGTTTCCTGAACAGCAATTATATCAGGCAGTTTTGAAAATTTACTTAATTCATATTTAAATTTATTAAATTTGCTAATTGAAGAAACACTTCTAATATTGAAACATAAAATATCCAGAAAACTTGAACTGATTTTATCAGCATATGAATTAAATGTTTTTATATTTTTAAAATAATAGGAGCTCATAATTTAAAGATATAAATGAAAATATAACAAAACATAAAATAATCAAAATTAATATATTTTAATTTGGAGATCTGAAGTTCTCGCCATCATCATCATCATCTTCATCAGAGTTCTCATCATTCACTATTGCAGCACGAGATTTCATTGAGCGACCACCAGAAGCACTTAGCAGCATTTTATCAACGTCATCCATTGAATAAATTCGAATCTGTCTAGATTTTTCATCTTTCTTTGCAAATATATGGCCCCC
>NW_023459345.1:0-26973 GCF_013731165.1 Rhagoletis pomonella | reverse complement strand
TACGAAGGAAGATTGGTGAGCTTCACAGGGTAATTCCATTAGCCACTGGAGAGAACAAACGAAAACTAATTGCGGAACTGATAGAATTAAAGAAAAATAAACATAACAACTGAGGCATGGTTTGGACAATTGTACTTCCAAAAGCCAATGAACAGCAGCAGAAAATCACCATGAACAACAATAACAACAATATCAACAATAGCAGCAGCAGCAACAACCTTTTAATAAATAATATAATAGCATTTATTTCGATTGTTTTTATATTAATTGTAATCATATATTTTATAAATAAGCATTGTAAGACTTATGTTAAAAAACAAATAATTAAAAATATGAATTTAAATAATAGTGTTTAAAAAAAAATAAAATAAAATTAAAAAAAATTGAAAATAATAACAATTAAATTTTACTTAAATGAAGATGAAAAAGTTTGTTACAATATGCTTTTATCAAGGATGTTTTGGTGAAATGTTAAATAAAATAAATATTTAAAAATAACATCTATCATAAATGAAAATTATACATAATAAATAAATGGAAATAGAATATGCTTCGAAGATACTTGCGAATTTAAAAAAGTCCAAACAGAACTTATACAGACGAATAGATAGACAAGACTTTAAAGGACTTATTAAATGTACGACAGAAAATAGTAAAAAACGAAGAGGAGTATGAATTTGATTTGCTTTTAGGAAGAATAAAATTACTTTTAAAACACAAAGTTGACGAAGTTAAAACAAAAATGTCAAAATTTGATTTAGTAACTGCTTCCAAGCTAATTCCGGAATTTCAAGGGGATTATCTTGAAGTAAACAATTACCTTGGTTTAATTGAATTCTATCACGACTCCTTAGAGAATGAGCAGCAGAATCAATTATTTAAATTCGTTTTAGTTACGAAGCTATCAGAAAAAGTAAAAAATAAAATTCTGACAGAAGCCAAGCCTACTACATTTGAAGACTTTAAAAAACTACTCAAACAAACATATAAATCATATAAAACAACCTCAAATATTCACAGTGAATTATCACAAACAAATCAAAGAGGTTTGAATGTGAATACTTTTGGGTCTAAAATAGAGAACTCGTTAGCATCATTAAATGAATTGCAGATAAGTGAACAAGGTGAAACAAATAGAGAAATAATAGTTAAACTTAATGACCAAATTGGTTTGACAACTTTCAAGAATGGTTTAGAAGAGCCATTTAAATCAGTAGTTTTGGCGGCAAGACCAACAAAACTATCTGACGCGATTAAAATAGCTTTAGAAGTAGAAACAAAACCTAATCAGAATAATTTTGTACATATAGCCACAAGAAGGAGAAGAAATTTTACGAGCAATTACAGGTCCTATAATAATAATAGAAATTTTAATAATAGAGAACAGAGAAATAATGAACATGGCACTAGAAACTCAAATAATAATTACAGTAGGAATTTCAGCCATAATAGAAACAACACTTGTAATAGAGGGTTTAATAATAACAGAGGAGGAAGTAACAATTATGGTAGAAATAATAGAAATAATAACCAAGGAAACAGAGGTTATAATAATAACAATAGAGATGGCAACCGGGGAAACGCGGGTACCCCCGGTGGCGAAAAACCGGGGAGTACTCAACAAAGAAAGTAATTAGTGTAAGTAAAAATGAAGAACTTTCAAATTATATTAGAGTTAAAATAGGTAATAACGTTATATCATTATTAATTGATACAGGTGCAGATATATCATTATTAAAAGAAAATTTAGCTAATAGTTATATAGATAAAGGTGACATTTGTCAAATAAGCGGAATAAATGGGGGAATGACAAACTCGTTAGGAGTTGCAAAAATTAAGCTATTATGGGAGGATAAGGAAATAGTACATAAATTTCACATAATGTTAGAAAATTCAAATTTATTAGCAGATGGAATATTAGGTAGAGATTTCTTAACAGAGCGTAGCTGTAAGATTGATTATGAAACGTATACACTAACAGTATCGCAAGTTGATGATGATGATCTGATAATACCAATGAATATGCAAACGAAAACAGTTAAAAACATAAAAATATCTCCAAGAACAGAAACAGTAATAGCTGTAGATATTGATGTAGATGAAGAAAGCGTAATAAGTGGGAAAGAAATAAAGAAAAGGGATATTTGTTGCACATACCATTATTCCGTCAGAAGGAATAAAGCATATAAAATTTTTGAATTCAACTGAAAAGGAAGTAAATATATCAAAATTAACACTAGGTATAGATAAACTTAAAAATTATGATATACTACATTTCAAAAATACTTTAACCGATGAAAGCAGGTTCCAAAAAATTCAAAAAGAAATTCAAATAGATAAGCTAGATAAGGAAGCAAAAGCTTCAATATTAGAAATCTGTAAAGATCATCAAAACATTTTTCATTTAGATGGAGAAATTTTGACAAAAAATCATTTTTATGAGCAAAAAATTGGAACAACGGACAAAACACCAGTTTACATTAAAAACTATCGAATACCACACTCCAGTTTACAAGAAATAGAAAAACAAGTTGACAAACTATTAGACGAAGACATAGTTGAACCTTCCGTTAGCCCATACAATTCACCCTTGTTAATAGTACCAAAGAAGAGCGCGGGGGAAGAAAAAAAATGGAGACTAGTAGTTGATTATAGATCTTTGAATAAAAAAGTTGTAGATGACAAATTTCCATTAACCAGGTTAGAGGATGTACTTGATAAATTAGGTAAAGCGAAGTATTTTTCGACTCTAGATATGACAAGTTCATTTCATCAAATTCCACTACATCCAAAATCGAGACCATTAACAGCCTTCTCAACAGATTCAGGTCATTTCCAATTTAAACGTTTGCCTTTCGGTTTGAAAATCTCAACAAATAGTATTCAAAGAATGCTTTCAATTGCACTTAGTGGTTTACAAGCATCAGCATTTTTATACGTTGATGATATAATAGTTTTTGGAGCTAGTTTAAAAGAACACAATAGGAATCTTGTAGAAGTTTTTAAAAGGTTACGTAAATATAATTTAAAATTGAATCCAGGAAAATGTAATTTCTTGAGACCTGAGGTAGTTTACCTTGGACATTTAAACACAGATAAAGGTGTGACTACTGACCCTAGCAAATATTCAGTAATAAAAGATTACCCAACACCAACAGATTCTGACGAAGTACGCAGATTTGTAGCTTTTTGTAACTACTACAGACGTTTTATTCAGAACTTTGCTGACATAGCAAAACCATTAAATCAATTATTAAAGAAAAATGTGATTTTTAGCTGGTCACAAAATTGTCAGAGATCATTTGAACTTTTGAAAGAAAAACTTATGTCGCCACCAGTACTAAGTTACCCAGATTTTTCAAAACCTTTTGTTTTGACAACAGACGCTTCAAATTATGCACTGGGAGCTGTACTTTCTCAAGGAGAAATCGGTAATGATAAACCCATTGCATTTGCTAGTAAATCATTAAATAAATATGAAATAAACAAAGCGCTAATAGAAAAAGAGTTGCTAGCCATTCATCGGGGAATAAATCATTTCAGACCATATTTGTATGGTAAAAGATTTATAGTGTATACAGATCATAGACCATTAGTTAGTTTATTTACCCATAAGAACCCATCATCTAAATTAACTAGGATAAGAATAGATTTAATGGATTATGATTTTGACATTATATTTAAGCAAGGTAAAATGAATACCAACGCCGATGCGTTGTTAAGAATAGTTTTAAACTCGGAGAAATTAAAAGACATGTTACCAACGAATAATATTAATGTGTTAACACGAGGAATGAAAAATAAATTGACAGATAATAAAGAAGAAGAAACACCCGCGGACACTTTACCATTGGAGACTGATCATCTTCATATATGGGAGTGTATTTCAATATCTGATATTAGAGGAGTAAAAAAATTCAAATTTGAGAATAAAGATAAAACTAAAACTGGCCAAAAAATTGAGTTTAATGAATTTAAAAATGAGTTACATGTTAGATACAATCATGAGACATTATCAGAGTTAAAATAGATTTTGAAAAAATTGTTATCTCACGCGAAGAATGAACACATTAGTAAACTAGCGCTAGCGAATGATGATGAAATATTTAAAAAGATATCTATTCATAGATTTAAAGAAATTTTTAATGAAATACAAGAAAATGAAATCGAAGATTGTCTAGACATATTATTATATTCTCCTCCGAAAAGAATAGAAAATGAAAAAGAAATGAAAGAATTAATAGAAGGATACCATGACTCAAAAACAGCAGGCCATTGCGGCATAAGACGATGCATAGGAAAACTCAAACAAAAATATGTGTAGAAAGGCATGAATAAAATGGTTAAATACCATATTAACAAATGTAAAATCTGTAACGAGGTAAAAATTATTAAATATACAAAAGAAAAGTTGACAATAACAGAGACACCAAGTACATCATTTGATGTTGTAACAATAGATACAGTTGGTCCTCTTAGACCATCCAATACATACAGATATATACTAACAATTCAATGCGAACTTACAAAATTTGTAGAAGCGTTTCTTTTGATAACAAAAGACGCAGTGAGTGTAGCAAAAACGATAGTAGAAAAGTTTATTTTAAAATATGGTTGTTTTAGGAAATTAAAAACAGACAAAGGTACTGAATTTACGAACGAATTATTGACAAATATCTATAAACTAATGAACATAGACAAAGTAACATCAACGCCATACTATCATGAAACTTTAGGTACAGTTGAAAGGAACCATAGAGTTTTAAATGACTCCTTAATGACAATGGACGGGAAGGATAACTGGGATGAACTATTACCATACTACACATACTCGTACAACACCACTCCACATAGCACGACTCACTATACACCATTTGAATTAGTGTATGGTAAATTATGCTCTTTACCTTGTGAAATTATTAAAAGCAAAGAATCATTCTACAATTTAGACAATTATATAAATGAATTCAAAATTAAACTAAGATATGCACATAATCAAGCACAAGAAAATTTGTTAAAAAATAAACAACATAACTCCAATACACAAAAATATATTAACAAACCAAAATTTAAAACAGGAGACTACGTATATTTAAAAGTAGGAAATAAGAAAAAATTAGATAGACCTTTTAAAGGTCCTTTTAAAATTATATCACAAAACGGATCTAACAGTACTATAATTATGGACAATGTAGAAAAAGAAGTACACAATAATAATTTAATAAAAGCTAGAAATATGTAAACGTATATAAGAATATGTAAAACTATAATATACAAATAATTTTGTCAATTATGATTACAAAATCATTTTTTTTTTTATAGGGTAAGGGTGTTGTAGTAATTAGTAAGTAAGGTCAGTAATGTAAACACACATGTGACTGCAATATTATATAATAAGAATGCAAGCAAAAAAGAGTTATGACTCATATATATGTCACAAATTGGGCAAAGCGTTAGCGGCCACTTGCTTTCACGGTGGGCAGGAAGCAAAGATAGGTTGCATAAAAATGTCGACAAAAACTGAAAGCAGGGTTAAATTAGTTGATATTTTTAGGTTAAGAATCCCTTTGAATTGAAATCCTAGCTGCTCCTGTTTTAAAGATATCAACATTTTACATAGTTATGATAGGACCGACTTTTGCGAAAGAGAAAAACATCCTTGTGCATTAATTATTCAACAATGTATGTGTGAGTAAATGTGTGTATATATATTATGTGAAAATATAAGGTTATGTAAGTTTTTAGCCGGTTTCAATCGTTTCCGAGGCGCACCACGTAGAGGCAACTTACTTTGCACCTCTTTGTTCTTTTTTGGTTTTATTTTTTTATATTTTTTTCTTGCTTTATTTTTTTATATTTGTTTTTTGTTTCCTTTTATTTTTTTGTTGGCTTACCATATAATATAGTCACACATTTTAGTATTTAAATATTTTATTATTTAGTTAAGTTTTTATATATGCTGGAATGAAAATGTCATTACAGTTTTCTTCAGGCGACTCACAAAAGTTGGTTTATCAATCATATTTATTTTGAATCTATCCCAGAATTTAATGAATTCCCTATGAACTGACTTCCCGGCCTGCTCGGACCATAATCCTAAACCATCGTTATTCAAGAATGAAATAGATTGCTTTAAATGTTTAAGGATACAATGGATTTTGACAGTTTGAGAAATTCCAGTACTTTTCAAAGCTGTGCGGAGTTCGCTAAGATTTTTATCAAAATTACTAAGATCCGCTTGATTTGCGGAAAACCATGTATTCACGATTTTGCTCATGGCTTTGAACGAGGCAATATATTTGGTATTGTTTTTACTGAGAGTTTCTTCCATACAAACTATGTTCGACATTTTTTTGTATGTGGAAGACACTGTCAGCAAAAAATAAATAATTGCAAAAAATCAACGAAATTTTCTGGTAACTTCAGACTTGCACTTTACTAATTGGCTCAAAAGCTACATTTTAAACATTTTTCTAAAAGATCTGATTAGAAATTGTGATCGGATGAAAGTGTCTCCGAGCCAATAATTTTGTACGGCACGGTACTTATAAGTAATCTAGGTTTCACGAAAAAAAAAAATACAAGGTAACATTAAAATATCAGTCATTTGTTTCGTTGCTGTGAGCTTGTTTCAAAACTTCTGGCTTTTGCTATAATTGTAAAACTCTGTGCATGTCATTTTAACGTATTTAGGTACATACTTATATTAATCATCAACTATTGCTTATGCAAAACGTGCTATATTTAAAAAAAAGAATCGCATATGAAAGAGCACCAACCCAACTCGTAATAATTTAAGTATACAAATTTTAGTATTTAGTATAGAAATATTCAATTGAAATACGCCAATATTAAAATGAAGCGCTTTGCACTTAACGGATGCTTTTTCATAATTAAGTTAAAAAAAAAATTTATTTAAATTCCATGCTGTCTGTAATGGGATTTGAACCCTGACGCTCTGGAAATTAGCAAATTGTGGCAAGCATCTTCGTGCACTCAGCTACAGCCAGACATGTAAATGTGCATTCAAATGTTCAGTTTGATTCTACACCACGTGTGCGTGGTATGAAATGTTGTTTTTAAGTACGAACATTTCAAAACGATAATCAAATAAAAAATATTCATGTTTACTATGCGTTATTTCCCCCAGTAAATTCATAAAATTTTTCTTAATATTACAACGCGCTTTTTCTCTCAGCGTAGTCATTTTTAAGCAAAATTTGTGCAATCAAATCGAAAACCGGGACACTTAAATGAAACCCGGGACATTTTAAGGTTGGACCGGGACACCGGGACAAATAGTCTAAAAGCGGGACATGTCCGGGAAAACCGGGACGTCTGGCAGCCCTACACACAAAGCGCATACTTTCATGCGATTTTCTTTATGATCGCATTTGTGTTCTGGATGTACAATAGACATTATTTCCTGACAGAAGAGTACATAAATACCAAAATAAATCTCATACAAGCTTTGAATTTATTTACTTATTATGAGGAGTACCGTTGGCCTAAGTTAGAGCATGTTTATTTCTTGCACAAGCGCAGTGCGACCTGCCTGCGCTACTTGCTTATAGCAACAAACCTTTAATAAAAAATTACTACCGTATTATATAGCATACAATATTGTATACATACATACATATATTGCGATATTGAAAGTGTTTGTAATGAGAAAGTTCACGCTACAGAAAAAGGTAATTGTGGTGTTTTATCTAAGTTGTATACCGGTAGCGCCCAATAAATCTGGATCAATTATTCTTTCGGTAGGAAAAAATGAAAATGTTTCACATTGATTTGATCCGTTTTAGTGAGTTAAAAAAGGGGAACAGATTTGTATGAGATTTCTTTTCGTATAAATATGCTCTAATTATCGAGAAGTACGCCTTTCTCTTTTGCAAATATATCCTATCAGAAGTATATAAAATGTGGATATCTTTAAAACAGGAGCAGCTAGGATTTCAATTTAAGCGGATTCTTAACCTTAAGATATCAACAAATACAACCCTGCTTTCAGATTTTGTCGACATTTTTATGCAACCTATCTTCGCTTCCTGCCCACCGTGCTTTGTCGAAACGATCATATTGCAGCTTGCACATGTGGGTCACTTTTGTGAAGACATTTGTAATGTTGTATTTTCTGAAGACGATGAACTCTGTAGAGCAACTGTGAAACGATTGGTTTCACAATTGACATTTCTCAATATATGAGAAGTCAATATAAATTGAATTAGAGTAAAAGAAAAGCAATGAGACTTTACTACAAGAACATTTAGAAAATGCAAAACTACAAAAAAATAAATTATGATTGGTCACAATATGAAAATGTTGGAAAAGTAACTGAAAAGTGGGAGTGTCTTAGATTTAAGGAGAAATGTAAAATTTATTATAAAAGCAGTGTTTGTGCACTGAAATAAACAGACTTGTTTTGAATCAAGAATCGGCAGCATTGCCTCTTTTTCTAACTTGTCTCATCAATAAAAATAGGCCTTGAGGCCATCATCCTTTTAGCGTGGCTCGCTTAAAAGCCAAAAGTTAAAAATACTAAAAAAGGGAAATGAATCAAAAACCAAACTTAACACGTAGTTAGCTTCTTGCCCAGACTAGCATAGAGAATCCTTTTTCCGGTAAATGGGATCTATTCGAAAAAATCTTATTTATGGTTCGATTTGATACTTTTTCTGATAGGTGGACCACGGACCGATCTACTCGAAAAAATCTTATTTATGAATTTCGGTACACGTGTTATAAATATACATACATAGCATAGAATTGAATGATTGTTTTACAGTTCGAAAGGTGTTTTAAGGCGCCGCAAAGCATGCGGGTGCTGGCTATTTGTTATACTTATTATCTATACTAATTAATTATATAAAAAGAAGTCCGTTTTATAAGGGGTGATTTAGCGAACGGTTGTACTGATTATTTGGAAGTTTTGGACTCCTACTGCCATATATGTAATACTCCTATATTGGCAGTAAGAGCTAGTACCGTCCGAAAACACTACAGTACAGATATATCGATAAACACGTACGAAAGAAAAGGAACACATACGTTTATAAATAAACGTGTACACAACACATATACAAAAACGGCACTCAAGTACACAACACATTGACAAAAACGGTACTAGACTGTCTCGCTTTGATTTCGGAATGCTTACACATTGAGAAGTTAGCTTACTGCCAATATAGAAGTATTACATATATGCCTACTGCAGACTTTCCAAGGCTGATAATAATTTTGATATATCATTGAAGCGTGGTATATCCCATACAAATCGGATTTTTCATACTGGAACTTGGATGGAGATATCTGAAATCAATCCCATACTCATGAAGAAAAGTGGGGGCTAATGGAAAAGGGGGCGTGGCGCCTTCCAAACATACTGAAACGTTTACCTATATATATATATATATATATATCTGTGGCCATAAGCAATGACCGCCTAAGTCGAAAAACCTGAATTCGAGAAAAAACGTTTTAAACATTTAGATTGTAATGTTGACCTTATGGGGAAAACAAAATATGTTCTTCTATAACTTTTTAAATAGCCTAGCTGGCGAGATGGGGATTTCACATACACATAATTTAACCTTAACTCGGCTGGAAAAACAAGTGCACATAAAAAACTAAACAATTATACATAAACAATAAGTAAGCAAAACAAATAAAACAACTACGTGGTGGCTGTTGGTATTCCTTGTTCCTGCTATTACTGTTTTGTGCCTTCTCTGTCGGTTTTGTTTAGAAAGAGTAGCTGGCTATCTTCCCTCCAGTATTAACAGCTGTGCGCTTGTGCTTGTGTTTTCGTCTCCGTTTCTTTGTCATATTCGTCTTTCGCCGCATTAATTGGAAATGGGTACTTGCGCCAAATCTGCATGCCTGGTAACCGCTTCACCTAATAAAACGCTTTCAAGTACGCCTAAGAGTAATTTGCCTGATGCTGGGTGGATCTCACAGCTTGAAGCGAAGCTTATGAGTGCTATGACAGAGGTCGTGAGGGAAGTGGTAAGGGAATCAGCTGACGCAATTATGCAGAAACTGAGTGAGGCGACAGCTAAGCTGGCGAACATGAAGCGCGACCTACGAACTTTTGAGGGCAGAATTGAACAAACCGAACGTGACTACAAAGAAATGGCAGAGCTGCGCAATGATCTCTGGCCACTAAAAGAGGAATTAGAAAATAAAAGCGTCGCAACTGATGTCATTATCAGTGGCATTCCGCAAATGCCAGATGAAAAGATAGATGAAGTTTTCACCAAACTCTGCCAAGCTATGCAGCTGAATCCTCCCCCTTTTCGATCGGCCTTTCGCGTTCGCAACAACAAAGCGAAAAATTCGCCCCTGATGGTGAAACTAGTCTCTCCCCACGATCGTCCACTGCTATTTGCCGCCGCTGCCAGGTTTTTAAAATCAAAGATAAGAGGTATTAAGCTAAGTGACATTGGGCGCGAATAAGAAGGCAGAATACACCAGAACGAATCTCTCACCAAACGCACCCGCGCGATTATGCGGTTTACCACTAAACTTAAAAGGCAAAAGTGCTTAACATCTGCCTTCTCTTTCAAAGGACAGGTGTTTGTTCGTGTGCGGCCAAATGAAGCTGCGGTTAAAGTGCTCATCATAGATGAAATCACGGCAATAGCTGCTGGCAGCAAATGACTAGTTCTTAAGATTCAGTTTAATGTTCTTTGTACTCTTTCTTTCTCTAATATTTTACTTCAGTCTAATTTTTTCCTTTTCTCACTTTATTCCTTACCCATTCAAAGTCATAGAGATGTGTATGTGTGGTTTTATATTTTATTTTTTATTTTTTTTTATTTATATATGATATTAGTCAAATTAACAATATATTCTTACTGACTACTGAACAATTTTACTTAAAGACTAGTTAAAGTAGCTAAGTAAGAGGGTACGGACTGTTGCATGGGGTAATGCCGGATCAAGATTTGGAATATTATTTAACTCTAAGAGGGCTCTTGAGAGTGGAGCAAATTTAGCGTAATTATACTTAGAAAACTCCACGTAGAACAATTGAGAATGGCGTAGGTTACGAAAAGGGACATTGAACGTTATTTTTTCTAAAAGAGTTGGGCAGTCAACGGAGCTGTTCATAACATTTGCAAGCGAGAAATGCAAACCTGTGATATATGGGCTTTAAAGCCAAAAGCTGACAACGAGATTCGTAAGGTGGTATAGGTTCACTGAAATTCAGTGAGCGAAGAGCCGATTTGATGAAAACCTTTTGAATTCGCTCTATTCGGCTTATATGCGAGGCAATATATGGTCTCCAAATAAAACAAGCATAGTCAAGTCTAGATCTTACTAGCTATATATAAAGCAACTTCAGTGTGTACGGGTCCGTAAACGCAGAACTGTTGCGACGGACAAAAGCCAACATGGCATATGATTTCGAAACAATATAATTAATATGCGTTGAGAAGCTGAGTTTCGTATCGAAGTATACACCCAAGTCCTTAACTTCGGCAACATATTTGAGGGAGACCCCAGAGATATGATAGCACGTTGAGATTGGAGTTTGATTTCTCGTAAAGGAAGAGTAAGAACATTTATTTACATTCAAGTTAAGATGATAGCGAGCGCACCAAGACACAAGATTATCGAGTTCCGACTGAAGAACAAAGGCGTCTTGCAAGTTTTTTATTATTGAGTAAATCTTACAGCAGAAATTTAGAAGTAGCGAAACAAGAGCCGATGTCGTTAATAAATAATGTAAATAACAGAGGTCCTAGGATGCTGCCCTGGGGCACACCTGAAGATGCAACAAAAGGTCGGGAGAAGACATTATCTAAGGTAACCACACAAAGTCTATTACTCAGATAGGACTTAATCCATTCAAGAAAAGTTGAATGGAAACCTAAAGTCGAAAGTTTGGAAGTTAACACTCTATGTGTGTCGAAGGCTTTCGAAAAATCTGTGTAAACACAATCTACTTGATTCCCTTCACGAAAGGCAGCGGAACAGTCTTCAGTAAAAACAGCAAGTTGTTACTGTTGACCTACCTTTGACAAATCCGTGTTGGTTACAGCGGATAAGACCACTACATGCGAATGAGAGTTTGACTTTAACAACAATCTCGAAAATTTTAGAGACCGTGGATAATTTCGAGATAGGTCTATAATTACTTACGTCATTCTTGCTACCGCTTTTGTAAATTGGGGTTATCGATGCTCCTTTCCAGTCGTCTATAAAAACACCGGATGTTAAGGACTTATTGAAAATAAGCGTTAGCGGCTCAATCAGGGAGGAGCACTTTTTGAAAAAAATCGCCGAAAGTCCATCCGCGTCCATTTGTTTGGAGGATTTTAGCGATTCGATGCCTCTACTAACGTCTTCTTTGGTTACAAAAAGCGAACCAAAAGACAGTGACGAGTCGGAAAAGAAACAATCATCGAAAGGTAGATCAGCATCGGACACAAAATTGGCACAAGAAAACTCAGAAAAAAGATTAGCAGCATGAACAAGAGTGGTCGCATGTTTATCGCTGTAGAAGACGGAGGACGGTATGCCAGAACTGGATTTTTTAGATTTTATATAACTCCAAAAAGCTTTTGGGTTATTTTTGATGTTGGGTTCATAGTTTTTAATGTACCTATCATGTAGACGCTTATCGAGGGCGTTGAAACTCTTACGGTAACACTGATAACGTTCCAGGTACAAAGTGTGCCCGGATTTTTTGAACTTTTTGAAGAAGTTACTGTTCAGATTTTTCAGACGTTTCAACTCTTTTGTGTTCCATGGTAATTTATAGGGTTTCCTAGTGAATGTGGGGATTAGATCCACGCAGAGATCAAAAACACGAGATTTAAATGTGGTGAATCGATTCTTAGCAATTGTGAATTGAGCTTATTAAAGTTGCATAGATTATAGTTAAAAATAGGTTGCAAAGTACTAGGCGATGGAGTAAAGAATTCGTAGAATTGGAGTGTAATTTCTAAAGGAATATGGTGGGCATTCCGCGGAGAAATTGGTGAATCACATACCTCCAGCTGATGATTTAAGTTGTCACTTAAATAAATTAGGTCTAAAAGTCGATTAAAATCGTTAAAATAATGATTAATTTGGGAAAGGCCAATACTTAAGACACTATCAGTAACATAAGTATCATTGACATTGCACACATTTACTGGCGTTAACACTGATGAACTACTTAAGTTACTCCAAGAAATATTATTAAGATTAAAATCGCCAAGGACACACATAGGGTGATTTTTAACTTCAGAACTTAGATAAACTAAATTATCAATGTGACATTTATAAATCTCGTCATTACTGTTGGGAGGGATATACGACGCACACACGAACAGTTGGCCGAAAGAGCCCCGCACAGTAACGCAAAGTTGATCGAGGAGGAAATGGGAATTAAGTAGCTGAACTAAAGATGAGCTGAATTTCCGCTGTACAGCAAGTAACACGCCGAAGCCTCTGGAACACTCAGTTTTGATTTCGTCTCTATCTTTCCGGAAAACACTGTATAGGTTTGCATCGAAGAACTCGGAATCGAAGAAGTTGTTATTTAACCAACTTTCGATAATTACAAAGACGTCATAGTCAAGGTGAGAGCTTAATCGACGAACTATCTCTGCTTTGGTCCTCATACCAGATACATTGTGAAAATATATTTTTAATTTATGCGAAGATTTTTTAGCCGCTATGTTTGAGTTGCCGGACTTACTTTCCTTTGAAAAAAAAGACAAGGACGCGCGGTGACGTTAGCGGGCCAAACTTCCGGCAATAACAACTTATCAAACGAGTTTTCAGGCACCCCAAGCTTAAAGTTTACACGTTTTAAAGAGTCAGTTGGCGCATCCTTTTTAATAAGTTTAAAACATGATAAAAGATTCTTTTCGATTCCGGAGTGTTTTCTAACATATTCAATAATATCGACAGAGCTGACAGATGGCTTAAGAGATGATAAAAGAAGCCACTTTAATGGAAGGGCCGCATTAAGCTCAGCATTAGAACTAGAACCAACGACACGCAATTCATCTTTCTTATTACCGGCCTTGGCAGTAGTTTTACGCCTTTCCCTGTTACGAGCGAGAGGCATTGAATGTATCAAATCAGTTGCAATAGATATGGGGGTAGAAAGATTAGCAAGCGAAGAAATTTCGCCACTGCCTAATGTAGATGTTCTACTCTCACCAGACCTCGATGCATCGAAAACTTCACCACGCTGCAGCACTTTATTTGTTTTGTTTATTGTTTGCTGATTTCCACCCATCTGCGCGGCAACAGAGGCGTATGATATACACATTTCACCCGTAGCAGTGGCGTTAGTTGACGTCGACGCCGACGCTGTAACACTAGCATCAGTGGGAAACGAACGAACGCCCAGAGACGAAGAAGATGGAAATGAGAGAGAACGATTAGCAGCATCAGGCATAGAGGCACTAGTTATATCAGCATTTCTAACGTTAGATGAAATGGTTAGCTTATTAGCTTTATCGTTGTTGTTCACAAAACTACAGCAACGCGCAGTACGACGAAGTTCTACCATCTCTGCATAGAGAAATTCACTTTATGCTATTAAGAGCTGCTTGCCGGTATGCAGGGCATTGATCAGTTCAGTGGAGCGCACTTGTTCGGATTTTAGAGCTGCAATTTCACGTAGTATGTTGGATAACGTTAGTTACTTATTATCTTCATCAATGTCACTACATATCATTGGTGAAGAACCTTGATTGAATTGATTATCAGACACATTCTTAGGATTAAGAGATAGTTGTAAGAGGCTAGGCAAATTAGATGACGATGTACTCTTTGTCATCGCCTTGAGTGTGCAGCGATTATTGTTCTGCTTTGTTTAAATGAATAGTAAAAAATATTGTAGCTACAAATACAACACGTATAATATGATACGGCTCATTGGTAAACAAAAACATGGTCTAAAGGTATGCAACCTAAAATTGATGAATTTCGTTCTCTTTCAAAGGAATTGCCTTCTCTTTCAAAGGACAGGTGTTTGTTCGTGTGCGGCCAAATGAAGCTGCGGTTAAAGTGCTCAGCATAGATGAAATCACGGCAATAGCCGCTGGCAGCAAATGACTAATTCTAGATTCAGTTTAATGATATTTGTACTCTTTCTTTCTCTAATATTTTACTTCAGTATACTTTTTCCCTTTTCTCACTTTATTCCTTACCCATTCAAAGTCATAGAGATGTGTATGTGTGGTTTTATATTTGTCATCGCCAGGGAACGGATTTTATGGAAATTGCCTTTTTTTCTGCTAAAGAGATAGAGTATATTCGATTAAGAATGTCCACGATTTAGCTTTCCCTTCTGTCTTTTTTAGTGCCTTTTTTGCTTTTTTGCAATACCTTTTTTGCCTTTTCCTGCCTTTTTCGCTATTTTGTTTTGCCTTTTTCAGCCTATTTCGTTACTTTATTTTGCCTTTTTTATAGGTTTTTAGGTTCTAAAAATCCGCTCCCTGGTCATCGCCTTCAGTGTGCAGCGATTAAAGGGTGAACACACCAAAACTGCGACACTTTGTGAAGCT
Organism: Rhagoletis pomonella; assembly: GCF_013731165.1. Taxonomy (NCBI): domain Eukaryota; kingdom Metazoa; phylum Arthropoda; class Insecta; order Diptera; family Tephritidae; genus Rhagoletis; species Rhagoletis pomonella. The sequence goes on along the minus strand of NW_023459345.1, from coordinate 11,452 downwards.
TATAACTTACCCAAAAAGAATTCAATATTTTGAAATTCAAATAGAATAGAATTCAACCATAAGCTGACCATGACGTTAGTTGGACGTAGAAGAAATTGCATTTGAATTTGATTCCTGGTTGAGTTAAAAATGGCAACCGAGTTAGAAACGAGACAAACCATTTTGCACGAGTTTATAAATGATCCGGCCTTAAGTACACGTAAAATTGCTAAAAAATTAAAGATTGCACTATTCGACAGTTTGCAGGGTTTTAATCGGTACAAATAAGGCCTGGCAGTTACGAGAAAATCAGGGAGCGGGGGTTAGCATGGTCAAAGTGATAAAAACAGTGCTCGGAAGTCCTCAGTGCGTTTTCGCGAGATCCGAAGATTTTGTCGCGTTATGTTGCAAAATCCGTACGGAGATCGCAGTTTTTCGTACAAAAGGTAAAGCGGAAAGCTTCATTGAGATGTTCTACAGCTCAAACAGCGCCAGACCGAGGCGCAAAGTAGAATGTTACAGCGAAATCCCGCATTCGGAAGTTGAATGAATTCTAAATTAAAAAATACAACTGCATTGTTATGGACTACGAAACCTACTGCTATAAAAATTCAAAATATATTGCAGGTCAAAATTTTTATACTGGTGCAAGTCGTCAAGATGCCCCTGAAAGCTGTAAGCTGAAAATGAAGTCCAAACTTCCAAAAAAACAACATGGTTTGGCAAGCTATTTGTTCCTGTGGCCGTAAGAGCAGCCCTTTTTCCCCATCCGGGACAATGAATGATCAAGTTTATCGGGATGAGTGCCTCAAAAGGCGTCTTCTGTCATTTATCAACAGATAAGGAGTAGGCCACTGTTCTAGGCGCACATGGCAACCTGCCACTATGCCAAGGACACATTGCCGTGGTATAATGCAAATAACATCAATTTTATACCTCACGACTGCAATCCACCCAATAGCCCAGAGCCACGTCCTATTGGGGAATATTGGTCAATTGTCAAAGGAATATTGAAGAAAACAGGTGAAACAGTTAAAAATATTGAAGAGTGGAAAACAAAGTAGTTGTGCGCATCGTGTAAAGTCGATGATGCAGTCGTGCAGAACATGATGGCGCGTGTGCGATGAAAATACCGATCTCTTGCATATGGAGCAAATAATAACTAATATTTTAACATTTTAATAACATCTAAACTTCCAAGTTATATAATACAAAAAAAAAATAATTTCAAAGTCTTCTAGTTTGTTTCTGGTGGTAATTTCTAAGTGTCTCAGTTTTGGTGTGTTCACCCTTTAGTGTTCTGCTTTGTTTAAATGAATAGTAAAATATATTGTAGCTCCAAAGACAACACGTATAATATGATACGGCTCATTGGTAAACAAAAACATGGTCTAAAGGTATGCCATCTTAATGCTCAAAGCCTGCAACCTAAAATTGATGAATTTAGGTACATATTTGATTGTTGGTCCTCTTCGTGTCATATTGATGATTTAGTCTGTGTTAGTGGTTATAAAGTCCTACGTCTAGATAGAATTGGGCATGGTGGTGGTGTCGCTATATATGTAAGATCTGGTATTTCATGCCAACTGAAATGCGAATCGAACGTCTCAGACCATATCGAGTATATTTTCGTCGAATTGGTCACTAAAACAAATAAAATCTTAGTTGGCTGTGTATACAGACTTAATCGCCAGATTGCATATTCCAATTTCGTCGATTTTATCGAAAATCTTAGACTCAATTACAGGGATATTATTCTGACTGGTGATTTCAACAGTGATTTGCTAACGGAAGCTAAATTCTCGCTCTCAATGGAAAACATGGGTCTGTTTCCAGTTAATTGTACGATACCTACACATTTTACGCATACTAACAGCACTTTATTAGATATTTTTCTTGTAAATGAAAAGTTCAAAGTACTTCTCTATGACCAACTTTCTGTGCCCAACTTTTCAAAACATGATCTTAAATTTCTTATTTATGATTTTAGTTTTGCGTATGATACGCTGCAATATTCATATCGCGACTTCATGCATATTCAATATGACCTTCTTGAGGTAGCTGTGGATGCTATCAACTGGAAATCTGTTCAAAGTATGGTTTTGGCAGACGAGCAGATATGCTTTCTTCAAGCTAACATCAGCAGACTTTTTAATAACTTTGTACCGCTTGTAACTAGGTCAAATAGAGTTAGAAGCCACCTATGGTTCAATAACGATATAAAAAGATTAATTTACAGGCGGAAAAAGCGTATACAAAATGGAAGCAATCCAAGTGTGAGAACAGTTATAATGAGTATAAAACCATTAGAAGGGAAGTAACTATCAAGTCACAAAAATTAAAATACTATGAACAAAAATTTAGCTCTGCCGTAGGTTCTAAGCAGACATGGAAGCATATTCGCGAAATCGGCATTGGCAATAAAAACAATTTGAGCAATGAATCAATAGATGTGAATGAACTCAATGAGAAATTTGTCCAAGTATCCATTAATAGCAATAATAATATTTGTTAAGATCTTTATAATGTCAGTAAGAATGTCTCTGTCCCTGGTTTCTGTTTTAGATGTGTTGATGATTGTGATGTCGTCCAGTCTATACTTAGTATTAAATCTAATGCCATGGGTATTGATGGTGTGCATCCAAAATTCCTTAAGTGCGTACTGCCCAAAATTGTGACTTATATTAATTACGCCTTTAATACCATTCTGACCACGTCTACATTTCCAAGCTGCTGGAAGAGGGCCAAAATGATCCCTGTTAAAAAGCCAAATGGCGAATATAGGCCTATTGCGATACTTCCTTTCTTATCTAAAGTTCTGGAGAGAATAATGAGCAAGCAAATTAACATTTTCGTATCAAATAATTCCTTGATGAGCCCGCACCAATCGGGTTTTAAAACAAATAGAAGTTGCATTACAGCCCTCGTAAAAGTCTCGGACGACATCAAGCTAAATATTGACCAAAATCACGTAACACTTTTAACTCTGCTTGATCACTCGAAAGCTTTTGACACTGTTGACCATACACTAATGTGCTTAAAACTTGACAACCTGTTTAATTTCACAACGTCGGCAGTAAACCTAGTACATTCCTATCTTCTTGGCCGTTCTCAGTCAGTAAGTGTACGTGAAAGTGTTTCAAACTCCCTGTCTATTGCTAATGGTGTTCCGCAAGGATCAATTCTTGGTCCTTTACTGTTTGTGTTGTATATTAATGACCTTCCAACTGTGTTAAAATATAGTAATACTCATGTTTACGCAGACGATGTCCAACTGTATCTTAGTTGTCCCCCTGTATCCGTCAACACATGCATAACTCACTTAAATAGTGACTTAAATTCTTTAAATAAGTGGGCGTCGGACAATGGCTTAGTCCTTAATCCGAGCAAATCCCAGTGCATTGTTATTTATAAGAAACTTTTGAAACTTGACGACTACAACGAGGTAAAACTGAACAATTCTGTGATAAAATAAGTGGACACTGCAAAAAATCTAGGAATAATTTTCAACAGAACTCTGACGTGGAATAACCACATTCTTAGCACTATTGGCAAAGTATATGGTATGCTTCGGACTTTACGGGGCATTCAGTACTTTACACCGTTGAAAATTCGATTGTTACTGGCCAAAACATACTTGCTTCCGACGTTATTATATGGTTGTGAATTGTTTGCTGACTGTGATAGTATTTGTAGTAGGAAACTAAATGTTCTGTACAACATCATTGCGCGATATATTTTTGGCATTAAACGAAATGAGCACATTTCTGAATTCGCGTTGAAAATCTCCTCTATAGCTTTTGATGACATACTCGAAGTCAGGTGTTTAACGTTATTGCATAAAGTCATGACTACTAAAGAGCCCAGTTATCTGAAAGAGCGACTTTCATGGACTAGGTCCTCCCGGTTTCCCACTATTTCATCTTTGAAATCTAGTTGCCTGGTTTCTAAACGTCAGTTCCTTGTCTATACGGTCCGTCTTTGGAACAGCTTACCACCAGCGATAAGAAATAGTAAAACCACGCTGCGATTCAGGAGCGAACTTATGCGTCACTTTGCCAAATGACTGATATGGGTACCGTTAACTTTTCTTATAAACCTATCGATGTCTTAGTTATCTATTTTCTTCCCCAAATCTATAACTATATATATATATATATATATATTCTTATCTTCTGCTCCAATAATTTTAATTCGTATATATGTATGTAGTTTTGTGTATGTTTAAGGCAAATTTTCTGTTTTAAAACTAAGTATTCACATGCACTGTAATTTAAAACCTCTGGTTGTTGTGCATGTACTTTAATAAATAAATAAATAAAACGTGGAATAGTAGTTGCGGAATACGATAGCATATATAACTCAATTCTTTCTTAAGTCGACTTAGGCGGCTATTGCTTATGACCACAGATATATTTATAAATACACTGATCTATTATTTTTATTGGCCAAATAATAGACATAAGAACGATTATGAGAAATGTAAACATAACAAAACTGTCAAAGCTAAACTTCAAAATGGGGGTGAATTGCCAGATGAATGTACGTAACCAATAGTTATTCAAAACACGAACCATCATATCGGTATAGACACGAATTGACATGGCCACTATGAAAACGCCCACACTGACAAACGATAAAAGAATCGGTGGTCACATTCCACGAGGCTAGAAAAATATTTTTTCTTTTTGGAATTGGACACGGACCGAACAACACACATCAAGAATGGAAGTAATCCTAACCAAGCAATTTATTAAAGCTGACGACATTGGTTTGGTTAAAGTCAATCCTCAGAGTGCGTATAACTGGGGAATATACTTATCGGCATTGTTCCACCACATTCCTTCCGGCAAATCCCCAACCGAGTTGTTACCTGTGGAAATAAAGAGTCTGTGGATATAAATTCTGGTCTATTCATTTGGCAGCAGTTAGACCACCGTACACCGGTAATCCCAGAATCATCAAACGTAAGTCAACAATAATGAATTGTCACCATCCCATTGGAAACGAGCTACCCAACAACAGTTTATCGAGATTCCTGTTTGTTCCGACAAGAAAAGGACAAGCAAATCACTGGCGCCCAACAAAACGGGTGAAAAAGAATAAGTTTTTGTTGAACATAACCACACTTAAGCCCGGCATAAAACAACCGCGTGCTCAGCTGAGGGAATATAGCAATTTCTTCATCGAATCAATTTAATACATCATAAAATTAGATTTAAGGAAAAATTAAAATCTTTTAGTCGTTTTTCTCATTTTGTTGGTCACAAAATTGTACGTCGGTTCACATATTCCAGTTTAACAGATTATTGATAAATATTTTCTTTTAGAAATTCCGCTATTATAAATCATCATTAAGATTGAATCAAATAATTATCTTTTGAATTCATAATCACTGTAAATCAATATCGTCCTCAGTCATCACACGGCATGATTTAATTGATTTTTATTGGATTTGCGATGCGAACAACATTGATCAGCAGTCATAACCATTCCCGTTCAGTTCAGTTCGCCAATTCTGAAAAGCAAGTTAATTTAATTTTTTTTAATCAAGTAACACCACACATCGACAGTCAAGATTTTTGAACCGATAATTTTTTATTTCGTCTTTCGGTATAAGTTCAAGCAGCGTAACCGATAACACGGTCAATATTAATTGAACCAAACCATTAATTTTTCTTTATTTTTTTGTAATTTTTTTGGGTATTCATTCCCAATAAAATTTGAAACTCTTGATCTTTGTTGCGTACCTTGTTGGCGACAGAAGGGACCGAAGGGGATACAGGAAATACTCCTAAGTATTCAAGGCCTTCGCTAAATCCCGGGAGCAAACAACTTGGTCCATAAAAAGATTCGAGCTGGTGTTAAACGCCATTCTCAGCCCGCGTTCGGTATAATACTAAACAAAATTTTGGACCGAAAATCACATGAGATATACAACCAATTGAGCGTGAATTTTTTGTTAAACTAATTAAATAAAAAGCAATATTCAAATAGTGATCGATTTATGCGGCATTATTTTTTTAAATTGGATATTCGAAACTAACATAGATTGGTTTTCGCTGATTAGGCTTAGACACAATCATAGAATAATAATAATAAACTGAAGTAAATGCGGTATTGATTTTAAATCGAGTACCGCCATCTTATAACCCAGACCATAATAGTACGGACTTTACGCCTACCGTTGGTAGAATTTTTTTAATAATCTGAATTTACAACTTGGTATTTGAGTCTTTGAACATGGAATTGTTTCCCATTCTCGATGCAACTTATTTGACAGCCGAACAGCGACAGATCGAAGGAGAGATATATAACCTATATCCAGCGCCGGTTCAATGGACCGACACCGAAATAGCAGCTCTCAATGTTAAAATATCTGCTTACGTTGGCCAACCATGGTTGATAAAATCCCATGCACTACACCCAATGAATGAGTTGGAAATATGTGATAGAGCAAGTGAGAGAGAAGTGGAGGCGAATGAGGTGTTAACACCTCCGGGTCATCTTCATCAAATGATACATTATTGTTATCGAACCGCTCGGTTAAAGTTAAAACCAGAGTCGGCTACACGCCAGGCAGATCTGATCGGAAAATTTCAGTCGAAGATTCGTGAGCTTCGGATGTCTTCACCGAATACGGGAATCCCGATGGGCGATTCCCGATTAAGTTTGAAATCGACCTTCCATGGTTTTGAGAATGAACTGTTCCATCCCAATATTTACCCTTAACCATACAAGATTCAATTCCAAACCCGAATATACCGACTTCGGTTCAGGCAACTGAATCACGGTATATCCTGACCACTAGTACGGTTAATTCAAATGCTCTACCAGCCGTTCTCAATTCAGTGTCAGACGGGACGGAACCAACACCCTCATTACACCAACTGTCCGAAATGGTGTCTGAGTTGTTGTGAACCCAAACACAGATGCAACAGCAAATGATCCGTGACCGGATTCATTTACAGACACTAATACCTGACGTTCGTGACATGAACCAAACCATGCCAACGACCCGGAATCATACCTGGATACCACCCTCGGTGGATCCTCCTTATGGTTCTTTGGGTGGCCCTTCAACCTTACACACTCAAACGAACAATACCTACCGTGGTCTTGGAACGTCACATATCCAAGAACCAATTAATCAACCATCTCATTTAGTTATATCAGAATTATTCGCTATCCGGTCCACCACAATCACGACCAAATCAAACCAATGTATTCGATGAATCTGCCCAAGCGGATGCAATGGATAGGAAAATCAAAGGCTTACCATCATGGCTGGGACGTGCTCAATTCGATGGCGTTCATGTGAACGAAACATTTCTATCGGTTGAAGATTATTTGGCTATTATTGGCTCATTTCGATATAAGATTGGAGTACCAGACCATGAATAGGTTACGCGTTTGGTACCCACACTCACGGGGGCCGCTCGATAATGGTACTTCACCGAACTGAGAAACTTCGGAGATAATCAAGATTTTTGCACGAAACTTCGTGCTCGATTCCTCAACAAACATACTCGGACCCAAGTAATAATGTCATATGCACAGATTAAATTCGATCCACGCTCGCAAACACTGCTGAAACATATCGATGACCTGATATTCCAATTGCAGGGTAATTCCTGTGGTCTGGATGAACGGGACCACCTCGATATCATCATTGGTACCTTATCCGATCATCTGCGTGAACTCGTCCACACTCGACAAGTCCACACGTTGGAGCAATTGCGTGAGTTCGCTCAGCGAATTGCACCCGTTCGGATAGACAGCGATCAACGGCACGGGAAATTTCGGCAATACATGATTCATCGGATGATTCTTCACATTCGGAATATACCGCTTCGTTTCCTGGGTCCGACTCCGATGACAGGGAATGTGCATACGTGAACAAGCAAAAGAAACCAATTAAAGCATTTCAGAAAAATATGTATTCGAAACCAGTCGAGGATTATAAAAATGACCAAAATCCAAAGGAGAATGATACGAAAGTAGGAACTATCGTCGACCCATTTCTCGCTGTTGAGGGCGACGAACATGTACGATGTGCAAAATGTCTCGTGTGGGGCCATCACTTCAAAAAGTGTCGAACCCAACCGAATAGGGTGATCTGCTACAAATGTACTCGACCTGGGGTTACGTCTGATCAATGCCCGTGTTCAAAAAAACGCGTAAGGGAGTCGATTAGGAATAGTGGTCCATCGTACTCAGAATCCACAACTTCATCTAAAACCACTGTCTCTAGCAATCCGCACTCTACCGAAGTCCCTCTACAAATCGACAAATCTTCAGTCCCGAATTTCAGTAATAATTCTACTCTGATTCTTAATGAATATAATCAAACTCAAAGGGATGGCACAGAACCATCAACTAAATGTTCTGAACGAACACTACCAATTACCAAACCTACTTCAGCTCCAGTCCCTACTCACCAGCAAGACGCAGTCAATCAAGTTAACCAACCATGACTCCGCGATGTTTTCTTTATCTCAGAGAAATGTTTGACATATAACATTCCGAACGATTGTCACGATTATGGTTAACAACCATTCTCATACGGTTTTACTCGATGGTGGAGCCGAAGTCACAGTCATTTCACAAACATGAGAAGTACAGATGGGGGCAGTTGCAACCTACTAAAACCTCGATTGGTCTTGCCGATAATTCGATTTCTTTTAAGGCCATTGGTAAAGTGGATGTAATATATACGGTCGGTAGTCTTACCCGACTGTTGCCAACTCTTGTCGTACCTATCTCACTGAAACACCCAATTATGGGACGGACATTCCTTGAGGCCTTCGTTTTCGAACTGGTGCAGAACCAAGAGAAAGTTCAACGATTTTTAAAACATACAGCCAAAGGTGATACTGAAGAAGTTGCATCCGCTAAAGTCGAAATGGTCTCGGCGGATAAATTTATTAATTTTTGTAACCAGCCACCAGGGAGTGAGAAAGAACAAGCTCAGGTATCTTCTATGAGTAAGGATCTGAAGCCAATTGACGCTTCCACACGCGGTTTAGAGGGTGAACTAGATAACCCAAAAATAACGAGCGTCAGCCTTCCACATAATCTCACCCCAGATCAAAGACAAATGTTGGACGCCGTTCTCAGACTTTTTAATCCAACTCCTGAGTCTGGTCCTTTAAATATCACTAATCAGATCGAACACGTAATTGATACGGGTGATGCAAAACCCGTCATGAAACGCCAGTATCCAGTATCGCCATGTGTGGCTGAACAAGTTCAAGCCGAATTGGATAAAATGCTAGTGGTGACATCATTATGACCATCGAAGAAAGCCCTTGGCGGTCACCAATTATGGCTGTAAAGAAGAAAGACGGAACGTGTCGCGTGTGCTTGGACGCGAGAGAGCTGAATAAAATTACCATTTCAAATGCCTATCCAATTACGGATACAAACCACGACTTAAGTCAGCTAAATACCTAACCAGTATTGATCTGTCTCAAGCTTTCTTTCAAATTCCTTTGGCAAAATCGAGTCAACTGAAAACCGCTTTTACATTCGATAACAGACTTTATGCTTTTCGTCGCATGACGATGGGGTTGAGAAATTCACCCGCCACATTCGCCATTCTCATTGATAACATTTTCCGTGATTTGGTTCCACATGCATTCTCATACGTGGATGATTTCATAATTTGCACTTCGACGTTTGAAGAATACGTTAAGATATTGGCTATTGTTGCAAAACGTCTGGCTGGGGCCAGCTTAACCATCTCAACCTCCAAATCGAATTTTTGTTGTAAACGATTGGAATTCCTGGGTTACGTTTTGTCTCAAGAGGGTCTATCTGCGAATCCATCTCGTATTCGAGCCATTGTTGAATTTGCACGGCCCTAAACGGCAAAAGAAGTCAGCCGGTTGGTTGGTGCAGCAGGCTGGTACCGTAAATTTATTCCAAATTTTTCGGAGATCACAGCACCCCTTTGTGAATTGTATAAAAGAAACCGAAGAGCACCCATTGAATGGAATACCGCTGCTAAACTAGCCTTTCTCAAACTCAAAGAGTGTTTATCTACCACGCCCGTTCTGATTATGGCCGATTATTCAAAACCATTCAAAGTTCATACCGATGCCTCGCTTATCACAGCGGGTGCTGTTCTAGTACAAGACACATGATGGGAATGAAAGCGTGGTTCAGTATTTTTCTAAGAAATTCTCGAAAGCCGAACAAAATTACACAGCATCCGAACGGGAATGCCTAGCCGTTCTCTTAGCAGTCCAAAAGTTCCGTCCATATTTTGAGGGTCGTGAATTGGTTGTGGTAACGGACCATGCAGCTTTGCGCTGGCTACAAACTCTCAAAGAACCAACTGGCCGTTTATGCCGTTGGGCGATCCGATTATCACCATACGATCTCAAAACAATTCATAAACCAGGAAAACATTTAGAACTTCCCGACGCCTTATCTCGTTCTTTTGCTCTTCTCAACATCGTTCGTAGAAATCCAATTGACCTTCCGAGTAATTTTCACGTTAATGGTACCCCTATCACATCCGTGATTAACATTGACCCAAACACGTGTGATAAATAGTACAACAAAATGCATGCCATGGCCTCAAAACAACCATTAGATAGATATAAAATCGAGAACAACCTTCTATATCATCGACTGAAATTTTCCAATCAAAGTGCGGAAATACTGTGGACACTTTGTGTACCATCTTCCGACAGAGCAAAAGTCCTCGATGAAAATCATAACCAACATTCGCATCAGGGTGTTTGGAAAACTTATAGACGTATCTCACAACGCTATTACTGGCCAAACATGTATGAGTCCGTTTATCCGTACGTTCGGCAATGTGAACTATGCCACCGCATTAAACCAAGTAATGAGAGCACCAAAACACCTCACGGCGAATATAGAGAACCAAAAAGTCCGGGTAGACAATTATCGATTGACTTCGTCGGTAAGCTGCCCATGTCTAAAAATCGTAACCAATGGATCTTCGGAGCCATCGACTGTTACTCGCGATATGTCTGGGCGCAGCCCATTAAAAACGCAAACGCCATATCCGTAGTCAATTATCTTCGACATATATTCACGGTGAATGGCTGCCCCGAACTCATATCAGATAATGGTACTCAATTCATCAGTCAAACTTTCGCAAAGCTTTGCGCCGATTATAATATCAAACACATGAAAACGCCTTTGTACCATCCACAAGCCAATCAGGTAGAGGCGACAAACAAAAGCATTATACTTGGATTACGTGCTCACATGGCTGATCTTCTTGAACATTCCTCCTGGGAAAACTATCTTTCTCGTGTTATTCATGATATTAACACTTCAGCGCATTTCGCCACGGGCTACACGCCATATTTCCTACACACCGGTCGTGAAAATGTGAAAGATGGAAACGAATATAAATTATTATTGGATGTAAATCCATACCGTACCCAGGAGGTGGAACAACGTAAAGTTCTGGCTGATGAAATTCGAG